>NC_066887.1:2372643-2472643 GCF_022985175.1 Labeo rohita
AAGTTAAGTGAAAGGAAAAAGTGTGGAAGAAAAAGATACACAACCAACCGCAGTCTTGAGAAGCTTGTCAAGCAAAATCAACTCAAGAATTTGGGTAAACTTCACAAGGAACTTTCTGAATGATGGAGTGACAAAAATGAGATACCCAAAATCCCTTCTGTATAAACATTTGACCTGCAGTGTCTCACCTTAAAAAATATGTATATATACTTTTATCATTTGAAGCACACCACAAGTACTCATTCAGTACAATTTGCAATTTGACAGTTCACCCAAAAATAAAAATACTGAAAATGACATGTTGTTTAACATCACAAGTGGACATTTTGTCTTTTTGTCTATCAACAAAAGTCAGTGGAGTCGAGCAAAACTCCACTGGGCCGCATTAACTTTCACTGTATGAAAAAAATTAAAAGACTGTGAAAAAATGTCATTTGTCTTGTCATACAAGGATGAAGTATGTTACTGATATGCGTTGTCTTAATATGGGTCTACGTGCAAAATCATGTGTCTCAATTCCGAAGCTACAGTACGTTTAAACAATGACATCATTATTCCAGCTGCATCGTTTAACAAATTTTGCATGCCATCTTAGTTGTTCTCTCTCTGTCACTCTCTCTCTCTCTCTCTCTCTCTCTCTCTGTCTCTCTCTCAGTGACCAGTTTTGGTCAGGAAAGTCTCACGGAGTATGTAAGGTGTCAAAGTGCAGTGGAGCAGCGCATTCCTGAGAGCTTCCGGAGGAATTCCACAGGCACTTTCGGTTGTTTTGTGTTTGTCAGCGCACAGCGCCACATTCCTCCAACGAGCCACCACGCTGAGTGGAAGAGGAAATGGATAAGACCACATTGTTAGATTGTGACTGTAGAAACTGAGACAGAAGAAAAACAGAGAGAGGGAGTCTGAGTACGGGTGACCTGAGCAATCATTTACTTATTATAAAGCACAATAATATGTCTCAGGAAAGAAAACTTGGTTTATAAATGCCACACACCATATATAATCTCATTCGTTTTTGGCACGTAGTTCATAAATCTGAAGTGCATGGAATTTTGGTATGGAAAACAAAAATTATGTAATCATACAAGATGGATCATAACTGTCAAAAAATCGTGATTTATCTGGAAAACTGACACTTTTTATGATCTGTCCATAATGTAGGACTTAAACATTTACTTTAGTTATTGTTTTATGTTTTTGACCTCAGCAGGACAAATAAACTGTGCGGTGCCATTGTTTGGTGAACTGAGATCACTGGCATTTCCTGCCCCCCTGCAGTGACTTCAATGTTTAATATTTTTCCAGTTCATATAGGGGGAAAAAATACATTTAAAAAATAAAACTGATGTTTAGAAGAACAGTTGCTGTATAAATTTCATAAATTCAGTTTTATTTCCTGTGAATGTTATTTAAGATGTTTTTAAGCATATTATATCATATCATAGCCATTTAACTAGCCTAAAAAGTTACACTTTAACAAAGTGCCATGTCATTATGTAATAAACAAAAATGCAGTGTCATGCCATGCTGCTTTTATATTTTCAATCTATATCCATGAATTTTAATGATCACAAACTTACGAACATACTAATAAATAAATAAAAAAAAGTTAATAATAATATATAAATATGTAATAATAAATAATGTCCTATTCTGTTAAAAAAAATCAGATAATATTAAACCTGTCTAAAAATAGATGGACAGGTTCTGTCTGTCATTATCACTGCACACTTATTTATTTTATGCAGTTATAATATGGAAAAATGCGAATATTAATAGCACGCAATGGAGTTGGAACAGCATCTAAAGTGAGAGGATCTTCCACCGGTTGTTTTCCAGCGGTAACACACTGTGTGTACATTTCCAATGCGGAATAAAATGTCTTTCTACAGGTCACAATATTTTGCATACTTGAATCAGTGACATTTGTTAACAGAGTGTGCTGATATGATTAATGACAGACAAATGATGTTGTCATTATCTCCACTGAGGGGGTTTCTTGTGTCATTTGCATATTTTGTGAATGTTATCTCATTTTCTCAGTGGTCAAATATATTATAACTGCCATGCCTATGAATAAGAAAAATGGATGATATAATACACACGATATAATATGTTAAAACAATAATGAGAAGAAAAATATTATTGGTCAGACGCTGATCTGATATGGCAGTTTTCACTATTAACTAGTTGCTTATTATTATGCATATTACTAGCATATTGGCTATTTATTAGTACTTATAAAGCACATATTATTGCCTTACTCTGTGTGACCATATCAGCAGCAAATTAGGAGTTTTTAGAGTTTAAATTTGTAGTTAATAGTTAATATTGATAATTGGACCCCAAACAAAATTTTCACTGTATGTGACCCTGTCAAAACCAGTCTTAAGTAGCATGGGTATATATAGCCAACAATGCGTTGTATGGTTCAAATTTATTGACTTTTCTTTTATGGCAACAGTCATTAGGATATTAAGTTTCAAATAGTTGTATCTCTGCTAAATATTGTCATATCCTAACAAACCTATAAATCTCATTAAAAAAAAAAAAAAAAAATTGTACTGACATGTTTACGTATAGTCCACAAGAGAAAATAGTAGTTGAATTTATAAAAGTGACCCTGTTCAAAAGTTTACATGCACTTGATTCTTAATACTGTGTTATTACCTGAATGATCCACTGCTTATTATTTTTTTATTTATTATTTTTGTTTAGTGATAGTTGATCGTGAATCCCTTGTTTATCCTGAACAGTTAAAGTGCCCACTGTTCCTCAGAAAAATCCTTCAGATCACACAAATTCTTTGGTTTTTCAGCATTTTTGTGTATCTGAACCTTTTCTAATGTGTATGATTCAATGTATGATTTTGAGATCCATCTTTTCACACTGAGGACAACTGAGGGACTCATATGCAACTATTACAGAAGGTTTAAACACTCACTGATGCTCCAGAAGGAAACGATGCATTAGGGAGTGAAAACTTTTTTAATTTGAAGATCAGGTAAGTTTAACTTCATTCTGTTCAAAAGTTTCCACCCTCCGGCTCTTAATGCATCGTGTTTCCTTCTGAATCATCAGTGAGTGTTTGAATCTTCTGTAATAGTTGCATATGAGTCCCTCAGTTGTCCTCAGTGTGAAAAGATGGATCTCAAATAGAGTCATTGTTTTCACAGGATTTTTATGAAGAAGTTTAACTGTTCAGGACAAACAAGGGACTCATGAACAACTATCACTAAACAAACACAGCTGTGGATCATTCATGTAACAACACTGTATTAAAAATCAAGCGTATGCAAACTTTTGAACAGGGTCATAAACTAGCATTTTTATAAACTATTATTTTCTCTTGTGGACTATATGTAAATGTCTTTATGTGAAACATCTTATTCAGGTCAGTACTAAATAAAAAATAACATGCATTGTGTGATCCCTCTTATTTTGGTAAAATAATTAACATTTTGCAGATTCTATATACTGTTTAGCTGCTTATCCACTAAGAATCTCTTATAGTATCTTCTGTAGTATGAAGTGAAAGTACGTGTGATATGGTGCATTGACATGTTTTCCAGCTTTATATCATTGCTAAATCATGGCAGCAGCCATGCCGTATCCACAATCTGTGCTCCAGGACTCAACTGGATATCCTGCACATGCACTATCAGCCCTGCTTTTTCCTCTGGGGTGGTTTCTGCACTAGCGTGGAATGTATCCCTGGACACATGCAAAATATGCCATTAAACACTATCTCCTGTGTCGATGACAGCACACGGACTCCTCTGCGGAAAAAAAAGGTTTCCTGTTTCTGTGACACTGACTTATCCAAGGGGAGTTAATGACATCAGTGGCTGTTCCCTACCTTTCTTTCATTCCCCCTCCACCTCATTCAGCCCTGCGGCCAATCAGCAGGCAGGAATGTCAAGACTCACTGGGACAGTCAGTGTTGTGCAACAGCGTTTGCTCAACGCTCTGGCCCGATGGGCGGAGCTTCGGGGAGGATAAATGGAAGGCGGGCAGGTTGAGTTCAACACAAGCACCTGTCAGTCTGTCAGTGGAGCTCTGTGGACTGCAGATACTAACTGCATATCATCACTTCAGTGGATTTAACAAGCGTGTTAAACTCTTGAGATACTATAATGGCTTTCTCACTGCGGACGGCTGTCTTTATCACTGTTGCACTATGTGTGCTGGAGCAAGGTAAGACACTTTTACCTTTTATAAGAAAACATTCACTTTCGTTTTCCACAGCATGTGTGTTTTCCGTGGTTTGACACAAGTATCTGACAGGACATAACAATATAGTCTTATAATAGATGTTAGTTGTTTTAGCTTGACAGCGTTGAGATATAATGCACAAATGACAATTTTAAATCTAAGATTATACTGTCATATAAAACAACATATTTTCTTGTACTTCACGACCTCACTGGTGGATATCTGCCAAAATGTACAGTAACACACAAAGAAAATCATTATATCTTATTATCTTTACAGATAAGCGCAGTGGTTATTACCAAGTGACATATCTATATAGATTAATGACTAGTATGTGTATTTATCAGATTTTAAGTTTTTAATATAGAATATTATAAAACACCACTTTAAAAAATATATTTGTGCAGTCAGTAAAAATGACTTTTGGTGGTGCAACCTAATATATACAGGCTGACTTGTCTTCATTTTAAAACCTTAGTGAGTAAATGTGGATGTTACTACATGAAACACATGTTTAGGCTGCCAAAAGCATTTTGTGACTGGCTTTAATCATAGATTTTGTTTTCTAGGGTTTGGATATCCACTGTCTGAACAATCTAAAGCATCAAGCAATCCACCTGCTGTCAAACGGGTCCGTACCAAACGCTGCTCCTGTAGCAGCTGGGAGGACAACGAGTGCATCTATTTCTGCCATTTGGACATCATCTGGGTCAACACACCAAAGTGAGTAAGATGACATAGTGTGAATTTAGTGAATTGAAAATGATTTTCAAAAGACACCAGTCTGATTCTGAATTCTAAAAAAATATCTAATTGATAGAATGTTCGTAATGTGGAATTAGATCACCTGTAGACTCAAAAAAAAAAAAAAAAAATAATTTAGAACACCTTGTTTGCATTTTACTTCTCTGTTTAACGCTCTCCCTCTTATCTCACTATAGTAAGATCGCACCTTTCGGTCTGGGAAGCCCTCTGTCCCGTCGCCGGCGCTCCACGGGCCGCTGCGAGTGCGCGAATCCCGCTGACCGGACCTGCTCTAGTTTCTGTCACAGCAGGTGAGCTCAGACTCCAGCTTCAAGCTCCACCCTGAAGATGAAATCAGACAGATACGTGTCATTTTGTCTGTCGTGGATGCCGTAGGCAGCCGTGTGTGACCTGTGGAGATCAGGGCAACTTGTGTGGGGGATTTTACCAAGCTCTGATATGCATCCTCTTGAGATGAAAGCAAATAAGAGAGTGAATGAAAAACAGTCTAATGACTTAAGTAGTCATGAGTCATGCAGGTCATGCAAATCAAAGGACAGCTATTTTTGGACAAGTTTAATATTATCCAAAAATTCCTGGGGTTGTTCAAGGACGGCTTTAGGCCTTGTATTCTTGTTTTTTATGTGGGAAAGATTTGTTTGTCCCTGGCTTTATAAGAGTGATTTATTAAATAAAGCAGTTTATATAAACATGCATGACCAAAGGGACACATTTGAATGACCAAAATGTAACCTTATTCTCAACTTTTATCTGCAGTTTGGAAAATCCAGATATGGAGATTGTGACCCAATTTGATGACCAGTCAATTCACATGGACAAAACTAGCAATTATCTGCTGTCATCTCTCAGGTAAGTCTTTGTTTTTTTCATCAGCACATTTAGCACATGCTTTCACTCCAATCATGATAAAATATCCTGATTTGTTGCTTATCAATGTGTCATTTCCATTTTCAGGAAGACGATTAAAGAAAATCTCATGACAGCCTCTCGATCTGCTTCAACCAAGAAGAAATCCAGACTCAGGAATCTCTTGATCAATTAGACAGAGGTGAGGTGAGGTGAGGTGAGCAACTGAACAAAACCAGTCCTGGATGAAGAGGATCTGCCTCGTGAGAAGAGGACGCAAGCGTGGTGGATTCACTGAGTTCAAGACGGAGCTGAACTGCTGAGACACGAACTCTCGGTTGCTTCAGCTGAAGAGGAGCAGAAACGTCTGTTTGCCAGAGTAAAAGATGATTAAAGTGGAGAAAAAGAAGAATGGATCAGACTTTCTGCACCAGTGAAATGGTGACATTTCAATGGTAGAAGCACTGCAAACATAGTTTAATATTACCATCTGAGAAGATTTGCAGTAAGTTAAAAAAAAAAAAAAATGAAACTCTTTTACCCTCTGCCTGAAAGACTTCAGGTATATTCTCTAGTCTAGATCTTTTATTTATTAGGTTTTTCTCTGTATCAGAGTTTAATTTTATTATTTATTTATTTATATATTTATTTAGAAATGAATGTATCTGATGCTTTCTATGATGCTTTCAACTGCTCAAGAAAGCGTCTAAATATTTAAAAAAAAAAATGAAAAGAAAAAACCTTTGGGAATGTTTATCTGTTTTCTTTTTTGTAACTCTTCCTTCCCTCCATTTTTCCTCCTTTTTCCCTTCAGTGAAGGCGGAAGTATTTATTGCATACTTTCAGTAGAGTGTTTTTATTGTTCAGATACCAGCAGGTTTCAATAGCTCAAAGCTTGCCAGAAAATGCTGTTATTGTTTTCCTAAAGTTCAAACCGGTTGCTACTGTCTGCTGGCTCTATTATAGAAATACTGTAGTACTGTGTAGTTACTCAGTTAAATGGAATCTGTTCATGACTGCTTGTGTATGCTTAATTATAAATTGACTATTGTAAAATGTGCGTGTTTAGTTATCCTGTTTTCTTCCTGTGAAGAAAAGGACTGTTAGTTTCTCACAGATACTTGAATGTTTAAACTGGAATTGCTTACATTCAGCAGTCAGTTTGTTAACTTATTTAATTTATTTAATGGAGTTTATTTTTGTATTATTGTATCTATTAATAAACAATGTACTACCAAATAACAAAGAAGTCTTTGTTGAACTGCTTACTACTTCAGATGAGTACAATTCTTGTTAAACATTAAACTCCTCCGCATAATAAATCCAACACTTCAACAGTACATTACACTTTGCAAACCTGCCACAAAAACAAATCTAACACAATCCCATAATGACCAATGACTTCATGCATAATTTGTTCGATCCACTTGTGTGGGCTGTAAATGTATGAGCAATACACTTTCGATTATGAAGGCTGTGTGCTCTATTATTTTTCTGGGGTGTGTAAAATTATGTGGCAATTTTACTGTCAGTAAAATCACATTGGGAAAATTAATGGAAAATAAAAAAAATAATAATAGCTGCACATATTTTAGGTGGAAACTATTTATAATTCGGCTTACATCTGTATGTCATTGTATTGCTAAGATGACGTCATATTTCATACTTTAAGATCTCCTTGATAAACGTTCATGTAGAGCTTTTGAGAACAGAATTCCACATGTGCATCCAAACAGGTGCGCAGCATACTTTTCTTAAAAGTCAGCAGGGAGGTTAGCTTTAGGTGAGGCCAAACCATTTGTATTATTTCTTTTTTAGGCAATGTTTGACAGTTGTCTGGGACGGTATTTTATCTTGTTAAGATGTGCAGTCTCTTTGTCTAGCAGCTCATTCCAGCTGCCCAAATGTTTACTCAACACGTGCAGTTTTGAAATTCCGAGGAACATTTAAGGTGTCTCATAATGGAGGATAGCTTAATGATGCGGGTCGATCTGTAGAATTTGGCTCACAGTACGTAAAGTGTTTGAAATTCCTTACATCATTACTATGGGTTCCTATGGAGTAACTAATACTATCATCAATTTATTATAATTGTTATTAGATCAGTTACTGGATAGGAGAAGTCCTCTTTCAGAACAAAAATTTGCAGATAATGTACTCACCCCCTTGTCATACAAGATGTTCATGTCTTTCTGTCTTCAGTTGTAAAGAAATTATGTATTTTAAGGAAAACATTTCGGCATTTTTCTCCATATAATGGACTGATACGGTGCCCCGAGTTTGAACTTCCAAAATGCAGTTTAAATGCGACTTCAAACGATCCCAAATGCAGTTGTAAACGATCCCAGCCAAGAAATAAGGGTCTTATCTAGTGAAATGATCAGTTATATTCATAAAATATTTTTAATCTCAAATGCTCGTCTTGTCTTGCTCTGCCTGAACTCTGTGTATTCTGGTTCAAGACAGTTAGGGTATGTCGAAAACTCAGATCGTATTTTCTCACTCAACTTTAAAAATCATTTCAAAAGAAGTTCAAACTCGGGGCACCATATCAGTCCATTATATGGAGAAAAATGCTGAAATGTTTCCCTCAAAAAACACTATTTCTTTACGACTGAAGAAAGAAAGACATGAACATCTTGGATGACGCAGGGTGAGTACATTATCTGTCATTTTTTGTTCTGGAAGTGGACTTCTCCTTTAATAATATTAACCACAATAACCACAATTAATTACAACACAATTTGTGCTGACGAAGACAAAAAAAAAAAAAAAAAAAAAAAAAAATTGTAATACTATTCTGACAAAATATATATATATATATATATATATATATATATATATATATATATATATATATGAAGAGTTTATTTGCAAAAACAGATAACTCTGTTTTAAGCAATTTTCAAAAACCCTGTAAAAAAGTAAAAAAATAAAACAAAATAAATAACAATACTGCTAACTAACACAATAAAAACATAACACAAAAAAACATGATTTTTGAAAATTAAAAAAAAGTTATTTTCAATTACAATTAAAAAGTTTTCTTTTGCAAATATATCCCTTTTTTCTTATCCCTTGTTTCCTTTTCTTCTTTATAATAAATTTTTATAATTGCACTAAATTCAAAATAAACATTCACATTAACAGGTAACTTTGAATTGGTTTGAAGTTGTAAATAATAATAAAAAAGATTAAGTATATTTTACAAGAAAATACAAAATTCAATCCAAAAATTATAAAATGTCATTTTTAATTCAGTGTTACTTGCTGTAGTGCTGTTTCTGACTAGTGAAAAATTGTTTCGACATCTAATATTTTTCCAGTGTAATTACCAATATTGGCAATAGGATTGGTGCATCTTGATGATATTTCGATACAACAAATTGAAGTATTGTACACCATTTTGTATAACTAGGCCACAATTACTGTAGTGAAACAAACTTTCCCCCCTTCATCCGTCTTTCTTTCTTCAGCAGAGATGAAAGCACCTTGTGTTCACACAGCTCTTTGAGAGTAAACAGCTGACTAAGTGTAAGAAAAAACAGGATGCCGTCTGCACATTCCCGCCGCATTCCTTCAGACACGCAGTTTACGAACTGCTAGGGGAAAAAAATTGGAAAAACAGTGGAAAAACACTTGGTGAGAGGAACTAATGCGGCTGGGGCGGAAACTGATTACGACTAAATTGTTGTGGTTGTCATAACACGGTGTGCTTTGTTTTAATCTTTTCCTTTGTGTTCTCTAAGTTTTTCTGTGCTGTTTAGGCCATTAGCAGTGGATGCAGGTGCATGTATGTCTGCAGGTTAACATGCATTCATTTTAAGGACATTTTATCTTTTCTTTGCTCAGTTTTTTCTTTTTTTTTTTTCAGATTAGTGTGATTACAGCAGTCTGAAAGTTAGTGTCCCTTCTCTTTCATTGCAAGAATGTGTGTGTGTGCGTGTGTGTGTTTAACTTATACTTTGGGAACAAAATGTCCCCAGAGCTTAGCTAAGTCGGGCAAAATCTCATTTTGGGGTTGTCTTCTCAAAAGAGGACAATGCAAATGCAGAGAATTTCTTTTAGGGGAAGAATTAGTCTGCACTAATAATAATTAGTCTTGTGTCTACACTCTTGAAAATAAAGATGCTTTAAAAAGTTCTATACAGCGATGCCATAGAAGAACCATTTTTGGTTCCACAAAGAACCATTCAGTCAAAGGTTCTTTGAAGAACCTTCTTTTTCTTACCTTTTCATAATCTGAAGAATCTTCTTTTGCAAAAAAGAACTGAAACAGAAAGGTTCTTCAGATGTTAAAGGTTCTTTATGGAACCATTTAGACATAAAAGGTTCTTCTATAGCATCGTGAAGCACCTTTATTTTTAAGAGTGTATATTAGGGAGACGGAGATCAGACATTGATTTATTTGTGGGATAATAAATAATGCTTTGATTATAATTAAAAAATTTATCTTTTAAATTAAAATAGCTAAGTTAATGGTTGTACTGTAAGGCTTAATATAAAACTTAATGTAAAAACAACAGAAGTTAATATGAAGTTTCAATCATGATATTGAAACAAATTTGTGAGTGTGTGACAGGACATTTGAGTTCAGGAGAAATGACGTGGGAGATTACATAACACGTGTCTTGTGAGGCTCTGCTCACCCAAAGGATGTGATATTTGTTTGAAATCATGTGTTATGTCTCTTACAGCTTTAATAAAGCAGTTACAGTCACACTTTATTTTAAAGGGGTCATCGGATGCCCATTTTCCACAAGTTGATATGATTCTTTAGGGTCTTAATGAAAAGTACATAACATGCTTCGGTTAAAATTTCTCAATGGTAGTGTAAAAAAAAAAAAAACCTTACCTTGTCAAAATCAGCTCTGCAAAAATCAACCTGTTCTGGTCGATGTCGCTTTAAATGTTAATGAGCTCTGCTCGCCCCGCCCCTCTCTTCTCTCTGTGGAGTGACGAGCCTGTTTACTTTAGCTGTGTTTAGCTGCTAAACTTGCTAACTAGCACGTTATTAGGAAAGGTGATCACAAAGATTCATACAAACAAAACCTTTGTACTCACTTTTACTGTAAGTGAAGCTGGATCATGAATGAATCACGTGAACATAGACGGATATATGTAGATCAGAAGGCGCATTCCCTTCACAAACAAACGTAATCCACTGCATCTTCAGCGGCTCAGATGTCGGGAGTAAATGACGACTACTATGTTCATTATTACATCCAGCAACACAACACCTCAATCGCTTAAGAGCCATTCTTGTCTATGTCCCTGCATCAAAACAATGGCGATCGGACTGTTACTGCTCATTTAAGGCGGGTCTAAGGTAAGACGGCCGTGTCAATCAACTATCGTGGGAGCGGCCTCTGTCGGTGTCGGTATGGCTTGATTTAAAAAATGGGAAATTATTTTTACAGATTAAATAAAAACCAAAGGGTGGATTTTTATCATTATACGGTGGTTGTGGACACACACTTCCAACATACATTTGTGTTCAAACAACATGCAAAAGTGAACTTTGCATCCGATGACCCCTTTAAGGTCCAATTCTCACTATTAACAAACCATTAACTTTTAACCATTAACCTTTGTATCAATAAACGACTAATTTGAAAGTAAAAATTGAAAGTGACGATGTATTGTCAAGTATGGTGACCCATACCCGAAACTGGTTCTCTGCATTTAACCCATCACGAGTGCACACACACAGCAGTCAGAAGTGAACACACATGCACACACACACACACACACACACACACACACACACTGTGAACACACACCCGGAGCAGTGGGCAGCCATTGCTCCAGCGCCCGGGGAACAAAAATATTTGCTACTTATTAGTAAGGTAGTTGTTAAGTTTAGGTATTGGGTGGGATTAGGGATGTTGAATATGGTCATGCAGAATATGTGCTTTATAAGCACTAATAAATAGCCAATATGTTATGAATAGGCATGCTAATAAGCTACTAGTTAATATTGAGAATTGTTCCCTATACTAAAGTGTTACCGCGATTACTACATACAGTATACCTGACGAGACTTTATAAAATAAACACACCAAAGTCAATCAATGCAGTTCTTCAATACTTGAATTAATGAGATCAGAGATGTGTGTTTATAGCGTATTATACAATGAATTATCTGAAAAATACTCTTTATATGGATTCAATACAGTTTGTCTTTAGCATGTTGCTAAGCTAACAATGCACACACAAATATTGGGTAAAATAATCTATTTCCAATTAGATTTTTTTTTTTTTTTTTTTTTTTTTTTTTTTACAAATAAATAACAGTACTGAAATATAAATATATGTAATTTGTGTAACCTGTCCAGCATTTCTGTAGCTTGAACAGCAGAGCAAGGGCCAGATATACTAAACAAAGCAAATTAGTTTTAGGCCACAATCCCAAAAATATGGAGAGGTAGAAAGTTCAGCGGTTGATCTAATGACACCAAGCAAATTAAACACAGACGGATCATTTCCACAACAATCAATATACCAATACCAAGAGTGGTGCAAATTAGTGTCGTAAACATGCAGAGCCAACGATAATCAGGAGGCTGATTATCGGGATAATCAGGAGGCTGTTTCATAAACCAAGTTTACCATATGCCAGGCTCATTTCAGTTAGTCTGACTCATTGTCAAATAATTTGGTTTCATAAAACAAATTTAACATAGATCATGCTGGGAAACTAACCTGGTCAAGTTAACTGTAAGGCTAAGTTGAGCTCCTCTAAAACTGACCAATATGAATGCAATATTACCACTGACTCTCTCACATACAATTATTTGACTTTACTAACCACTATCAGTCCAAAAATAAAAGTATGCAGAAAATGCAACTTAAATAATAAATCAAATATACACAGCCGACTGCATTTATTTCCCCCAATATTTAATGACATTGTTATTAAGATATATGAAAACATTTTAACATAGGTTGCTACTTGCGCATTCATTTAATCAGCAGTTTCTAGCCATGCAGCCTTTCTCTCTGGTTTTATGATAGCTGTACTTTTATGATTAGTAGTAGAACATTACAATCTAAAACTGCTCTTTAAAGCATTAAAATCATTACAACACCCATTACAACAGTCCCTTCACAGTTAAGTGCTCTCATAAAAATACACATATATTTCAAATTCTGCTTGAGGCGCATTTAATGTCTAACAACAGGTATTTCAGCAATATTTTAATCAGAATTATTGCGCTCCTATTCTTTTGTGCTTTGTCTGTTAGCACACAAGCGTTCACTCACGTAGGCCTCGCCCACTCCTGACAGCACAATGGATATATTTGCATTTGACTTTCTGACATCTGCAGATAAAGAATATACCAGTGACATGTCAGTTATGCACTAAGGAAAACAGAACACGTCTCAAATGTATTAAACAGCACAAATATATTTGCTGTTTGCCATGGTGGATCGATTGATCCATGGTTGACATTGAAAGGGCTGCTTAAGAATAAGCATGCATGCATATCAAATTATCCTGGTTCATTAAACCTGGATCAAATTAGTGAGATTGCATGAACTTAAATTGTCGTTCATGGAACCGCTTTAACCTTGATTGATTTGTTAGGTTATTTCAAGTCAGGTAGTGAGGTTTTAAGCTTAAAACCCCATTTTTTTTTAGTGCACTTTATGAAACAGGCTTGAGGTGTGTGTTTCTGAGGTGATATGTTTTTTTTAATGGCAAAATAATGGCAGAAAACAAATACTACGGAAAACTCCTACAAATGCATATGCAGTAAGGTCAGCCGCACTTTATTTCACTACGTGTCTTTAGCAAATCCTGACAGTATTTTGTATGTTTTGTTTTTTTTGACTCAAGGAATAAGCAATGACAAAATCATGGGTTTGATTCCCAAGTAATGCAAGAGCTTGAAAAATATATGAGTCACTTTGAATAAGAATTAAAATTGTGATAAAAAAATCTGCCAAATCAAATTTTGATAATAGCTTTATTTTTAAACAAGATAGTTATTTACATTTTATAGAAATCACTTGCCAATTTCAATGAGTGAGTAACAAATTTATTCTCAAATGAATTCTGTATTAGGTACTTTACTGTCTCTGACAGACGGGATCTTGAAGCCACTTACGCTACTATTTTCTCCATCTCGGAAAGCTTTGACGTAGTGAAAATCCCCAGCAGTGTGGGATTTCCAGGAAATGCATGTACTCCCTGGACCTCTGCTTCTTGTACATTCTACTGTGTATTGTGCATGTTATTTTTTGACAGACACATTCGGTTGTTGCAAATTTTTTTATGCATTTTTTTTTAACTAGAAAAGTGTGTTTTTTGATTCACAAAATAACAAATCTTTTATTTAAACCCATGAAAATGCATATCCTGAAAAAAATACTTTTTAAAACAGTTGTTCCATTATTGCCTGATAACAAATTCTGACTCAACTTATGCATAAATGACAATATTGTATGACTTTTTTCGCTGAGTTTATCGCAATGCATTGTGGAATTACGTTCTCTGTGATAAACGCAACACTACCATAACCAAAAGAAGTGTATCAGAAGTAACCTGTTTTGAACCAGAGCTCAAGCTACTCATCTGCTTTCCTAGAATCTGCAATTCCTAGACTCTATCATGTCTGGACTTGAGACATATTTGAGAATAACAGCTCGAGATGCAGATCACGGTCACTCCTGTGTTGTGGCACACGTACAGCAGATAGCCTGAAGAGATAGACAGACTCCCGAGCCTGCAGACAGTCCGACCTTCTTTATAAACATCCTTCAGCCAGCTCTGTAAACAGTCAAGTCTGTCAGTTTAATTGCATTGGATCACAATCTTAATTTCTCATTCAAACCTGGCAGTGATAACCATCTGTGGTTGACCCCGATCCACATACCAGAGAATGAAGGGAAACCCAGTGCCTCCTGGTGCAGGACGCTGGAATCTGCCGGGATTCAAGTTGCGAGCGAATGCAGGCAGTCACGTCTCCTGCGAGCAGGTGCATGAAGATACAGCTGCTGACTGCAGATGCAGTTGTTTCCTATGGCAGGTCTAAACACTAGGCAGAAGCAAGCACACTTGTTTTTGTGGGAAGTCATTACTGCAGGTTGTGCAAAGAAGGAAAACTATGGCAATTGTCTTCTTGGATCAAGAACGGAGGAATTCTCATGGGAGTCGCGTAAGACAGCGTTTCCTCAGGGAAATATTTCATGTTTTGTAGAAAGAGAAGCAACTGTTTCTTATGAAAGACATCCTGCCTTTTTGGTGCTTCATGAGAATACTCTCTCAACAAAACAAACTCCTTTTGAGAGATGCATCCAAACTACAACAGATGCAAAGTAGATTAGTTCTTCAACTACACAGCTTGTCACTAGAGAGTTCATATTAGTACTATAAAAGCACATACTACTACCTTATATGTACATGTACATATTACTACTCGAAGGTACTAATATGCACCCTTTAGGGGTAAAGAAGGTATAAAGGTGTCCTTTTAAGGAAACTCCCCCAGTGACAAATTGTTGTACCCCTAAAGGTACAATTTTTCCAAGTTTTTTTTTTTTTTCTTTTTTTCTAGCAGATTAGGGTTGCACAATGCAGGGCTAAAGGCAGGGTAAAAGGGCCTTTAATTTCCTCTAAACCACTAGATGGCACAAAAATGTGGCGTAGCACTATCTAAAACATTTCCTTTTCAAGATGCATATGCAAATTTGTGTAATCCTTGACTCGAGGCGATCGCGGGCAGCAGCGCAAAGTCGATTCTGTGTTTACATGATGTAATATTTGATGTTTTTTAAAACATTGTAGATTTAAGTAGCAAGAGAGAATTGCTCAAACAAATGCATATATTTTGATACAAACATCTTCTTAATGATTTCAGTTTTAAGATAATAAAAGCAACAGTTTTTAAATAACAAATGACAAAATATCATATATTATGTTGGGTATCTTAGACATAATCACCATGTTTAGAATGAAACCAGCATATTTAAAAACATGACATTAATCATATCATATAATAACATATCTGTTGTTACTACTGTAAATCTATATTAAAATATTATAGAATCTCCTTCAATACTTTCAGAATCTTTACTTTTCAAAATTATTTTGTTTCTGTACTTTTAAATATATATTTTTATATTAACATTTTAATGCCAATATATTTATTAAACAAAAAATATTATTTTATTTTTCAAAATAAGCAGAAATAGTACAAACTTTGCTAAGGTGTTTTTTTTTTTTTTTTGCAATTATACATTATGTATACTTTTCTATAAAATAAGTATTTTCTTCTTATTGCATATTAGTAGCAATTAAACAAAAAGTAGTTTAAATTTATATTAAATACAATTAGCATTTAATCATTTCACAATCATCCTACATCACTGCAAAAGTACCGACCCAGTCTTTGCAAACTGAACATGTAAAGAAGATCAAAAACCCTCAACAAAAAAGGTAAAAGAGCGATATAAGACGATTTCGAAGTTGAGGGAGAACATGAGATGGGAGTTTTTCGACATACACTAACTGCCATGAACCGAAACAAAAGTTCCGGCAGAGTAAAACAAGATGAGCATTTGACATTAAAAAGTATATAAATTGTATTATTTTTATGAAAATAACCGATCGTTTCGCTAGATAAGACCCTTCTTCCTCGTCTGGGGTCGTTTCCAACTGCATTTGGGATCGTTTGAAGCCGCATTTAAACTGCATTTTGTAAGTTGGGGCACCATATCAGTCCATTACATGGAGAAAAAAGCTGAAATGTTTTCCTCAAAAAACAATTTCTTTATGACTGAAGAAAGAAAGACATGAACATATTGGATGTCCTGGGTTGAGTACATTATCTGTCGAATTTTGTTCTGGAAGTGGACTTCTCCTTTAAGAATGAATACTATTGTCTTCAATGTTTATTGTTGAAATATGGTTAAAGTTACTGCTGAATGTACTGACAAGCATTAAAAATAATTTATTGTCACATCTGTTGAAATATATTTGTAATGACACATTTGTAATGAAGTTTCAATTTAGTGCATGTAGATATATTCACTTTAATTGTAATATCAACCCATTGCAGTTAACGTTATAATCAATTAGTCTACATTACATGCGATTTAGTATGTTAGACAACACATCAAAATAAGTGTAATTCTTTAAAGCATGTGATTAAAACAATGTCCTTTAAAGCAAAACTTTTAATTTGACATTATTACAAAGTGCAGTTTTTAAAAGTGTTTACTAAACAGTCATGAAAGTGAACTCTCTTTAAGTACACTTAAGTATCATTTTATTTCATTAATATTACATTATCTGCAAGAAGAGATTTTAAGTATATGAACTGTATACATGTACATGTTGACATTATTATCTCATGTAATTGAGGCTGATGGACTGGTTGTGGCGTGTGAGTGCCTGTTACCCTACCTTATTTCAGGTCATCGGTTTGTGCCGTGAACTTTCGATGTGTTGAGATATTTAGGAAATGTTTAGTTACCAAGGAGATATCAAATAGGCACACACCTAAACACTCATTCTTTTGGGTGGACGGGGTGGACTTAGTGTTATGTCTGTGGAGTCCTACATTCACTCGATAGGAAACAACGTAAGCAGCAGAACCTTATAAGGGCGTTGCTCTGCAGCACAAACATGCTTTTCATGGCAGTCAGAATGATGCTAATCACAGAAAAACATGAGAGAACAATAAAAAGCTTATAATTATGGAATTTATTGTTCACAGGATTCTACAGAAGCGGTCCTCTTTACAAGCACAAGTGACTCAAGCAATCCAGAGATAGCATTAGAGATAAACAGCTTCAATTTATAAGATCAAAGTCATTAACTGTCATAAACGGCTTTGTTAACGCACACTTTTCTCTCTTTCCAGCTCATAAGAAACATAAAATTCCAAACTTTCTGCTAAGATCCATAAAACAACACATTCAAAAGGGAAAGAAGAACAAAAAGCAAGTAAGAATATTAACTGTAAATGTGATTATAGAAAAAGAAAAAACAAATGTTTTCCAATTGCTTCAGTTGCTTGACCCACACAGTGTGACAGCGATGGCAGTGCTTTTCCCAGCATCTCAGGCTGTAGTCGGGTAAACACCCTGGGCGGATGACCAATCCATCATCTAACACACACCTACAGTACACTCTTACAAATATAGGTTCACAGTTCTGACTCTTTTTTTTCTCAGAATTTTGTGATATAAACTCACAGTTCTGTTTTTCCCTTGGCAATTGTAAATTCATATCTCACAACTGGCATTTTTTCTCACAACTGTAAGTTTTCCCCTGAAATTTAGAGGTTTTCCTTGCAATTTTTTTTTCTTGCAATTCTTACTTTTTTCTCGCATTTGCAACTTTTTTTGGAATTCTGACTTTTTCTCTTGCACAGTTGCAGGTTTATGTTTTGCAATTCTGACTTTTTCCCCCTGCAATTTAGATTTTTTCCTCGCAATTCTGACTTTTTTCCTTGCAATTCTTGCTTTTTTCTCACATTTGCAAATTTTTATCACGCAATTTTGACTTTTTTGGAATTCTGACTTTTTTCTTGCACAGTTGCAGGTTTATGTTTTATAATTCTGACTTTTTTCTCACAATTGCAGATTTATGTCTCACAATTCTGACTTTTTTCTTGCACAGTTACAGGTTTATGTTTTGCAATTCTGACTTTTTCCCCCTGCAATTTAGATGTTTTCCTCGCAATTCTGACTTTTTTTCTTGCACTTCTTACTTTTTTCTCGCATTTGCAAATTATCATCACGCAATTTTGACTTTTTTTTTGGAATTCTGACTTTTTTCTTGCACAGTTGCAGGTTTATGTTTCACAATTCTGACATTTTTCTTGCAATTCTTACTTTTTTCTTGCAACTGCGAATTTATATCTCACAATTTTTACTTTTTTTTTGCAATTCTGACTTTTTCTTTGAAATTGCAGCTTTATATAATCGCAATTTGACTTTTTTCTTGCACAGCTGCAGTTTATGTTTCACAATTCTAACTTTTTTTTTCTTGCAGTTCAAACTTTCTTTTCCTCACAACTGTATGTTTATATCTTGCAATTCTGACTTTTTTCTTGCAGTTCAAACTTTCTTTTCCTCACAACTGTATGTTTATATCTTGCAATTCTGACTTTTTTCCTCAATTCTGATTTTTTTCTTGCAATTCTTACTTTTTTCTCACAATTGCAAACTTGTATCTCACAAATCTGACTTTTTTTTTACAAATGAGAATTTATATCTCACAACTCTGGATTTTTTCACACAACTGTAAGTTTATATCTTGCAATTTTTTTTTTTTCTCTGTCGCAGTCTGTGTCAATGAACACACACAAAGATAAACAGTCTGTAATAAAGCCACACAAAGGTTAATCCACACAAGGAAGGCTGGTGACACAAGTAGATGTCAACAAGACCCGACAAACTAGAACTTAACAGACAGGAACTTAAATACATGGAGCAAATGAGGGAAATAAACGAGACACACCTGAACATGATAGGGAAATTAAATCAATAACTATGACTACAAATGAATTAACAGGAACAATCAAAACACAAACAAAGTCCACGAGGTGTGACATTTTCAAAAAAACAAAGAGTTTTTTTCTCGTAACTGCGAATTCTTATCTTGCAATTCTGACTCTTTTTTTTTCACAAAAATGACTTTTTCTTTGCAAATGTGAATTTATATCTCTTGACTTTTTTTCCCCACAACTGTAAGTTTATAGCTTACAATTCTGACTTTTCTTCCCTGAAATTCTGACTTTTTCCTCCCAATTACATATTTATATCTCACAATTTTCTCACAACTGCAAGTTCTGACTTTTTCACCCCTGCAATTCTGACTTTTTTCTCACAATTGTGAGTTTTTCTTGAAATTCTGGCTTTTTTTCCCCTCACAATTGCAGGTTTATATCTCGCAATTCTAATTTTTTTTTACACAATTCTGACTTATTTTCTGGAAATTCAGACTTTTTTTCCTCACGATTGCAGGTTTGTTTCACAATTCTGATGTTTTCTTGCAAATTCTGGCTTTTTTCTAGCAATCTTGACTTTTTTTCACAATTGTGAGATTATATCTCGTAATTCTGACATTTGTTCTTTAAATTCTGACTTTTTGTCCTCATAATTGCATGTTTCTATCCCACAGTTCTGACTTTTTTTTATCCCTGCAATTCTGTTTTCTTGCACAATTGCAGGTTTAGGTTTCGCAATTCTGACTTTTTTTTTTTTTTTTTTTTTTTTGCATTTCTTACTTTTTTAACTCACAATTCTGACTGTTTTCTTGCAATTCTGACTTTTTGTCCTCACAATTTCAGGTTTATTTCTTGCAATTCTGACATTTTTCTCACAATTACGAGTTTGTATCATGCAATTCTGAGAAAAAGAGTCAGCATTGTGAGATAAAATATTGCACTTATTTTTCCCCCTTTCCTTTCTTAAATTCAGTGATGGAAACGGGCTTTCATACTGAACACCTTTTGTGCAGTGGAAAGATTGTATGGATGTAATGGGGTCTCAATTAAACCATTAAAAAAAAAAAAAAAAACTTTGAAAAAATGTCAAAATAAATGTTTTTAAGTACATTTTAAATCATTATGTTTAATAATCTTTTGTCATGCTTAATGGAAGTACACTTATTTTGACGTGTTGACTAACATACTACAGCACATGTAAAATACTTGATTATAATTTAACTTTAGTGCATTATTCAATATTACATATAATTACATATTTTACATGATATAACATATTTTAAATGTACTAAACTGCAACTTCATTATTACAAATGTGTAACTACAAATATATTTAAATACATGAAATAGAAGTTTCAACAGAAATGATATCAAAGTTTTTTAGTTTTGATTTTGGTTTAGCATACATTACCACAATAGGTGAAAAAACACAATTAAAACAAACTAATATTTTACTGAAGGGAATTTTGGGGAAGCCCAAAATGACTCTTCTATGGCATTGAATGATTATTTTTAAGCTCAGTCAGAACTCGAACCAGGGTTGGCACAGAGCCAACTACTGAGTCACCGTGCAGGCCCTACCAAACTACTTAACAACACAAATTAAAAAACCATCATATGGCAACATCAATAATCAAAACTTATACCCACAGCAATTGGTGGCATCAGTTTCATGTCGATGTCAACAAGTTAACAATAATTGTTTTCTAAAAGGCTGTGCTTTACCAGAAAGAATGGCAAATGATTTCTTGTAATCTCTCCTGTTTCAAGTAGCACAGGTTTCTAAAACAGTCACAGATCTCCACATTTGATCAAAGACAGACGTTCTTCTCAGGAAGCAGTGTGGGGTTTTCCGTGTTTGCCATAGTTGCCTGTATATGAACCGTGACTGATGTGGAATGATGGAATGGCGTCATTGTGAGAACAGATGACCTTTATGGCTTTAATGACAGATTTCTCACCCTTAGTAAAGCCTTACTAAATTCTTAACATACCATTAGACCGAGTCTGACTAACTGACTTGAAGGAACTTGATTTTGCTTGGGGTGTCATAGCCAGTGTTGGGGAACGTTTCTTTTAAAAGGAATGCATTACAATGTTGCATTTTTATGGAAAGTAATGAGCTGCGTTATGTTTATGTTACTTTTTCTCATCTGGGCTGGGCTGACTTGTTTTTAATATAAATAAGCCTTTGTTGAAGGAAATGTAAATTCATGTTTGTACAGTGGGCACAGCTCAAACAAACCTATTAGCTGCCATTCTGGATTGCATGAAGAATAGGATGCAGGACGATTCCACTGATTTAATTTACTAAATCTGTTTTTGTGCAAGTAAGAAAAGTAAATGCATATTTACATTTAGACTAGAACTACAGGAACATCATTTTTACACAGTGCACACAATGCCTCTGCACTTACTCCTGATTTCTCTCAACATGGCAACAGGAGAGCTATCAGTCAATAAATGGGAAAACAAAGTAACTGGTGTTTCTTAT
This sequence comes from Labeo rohita, assembly GCF_022985175.1. Taxonomy (NCBI): domain Eukaryota; kingdom Metazoa; phylum Chordata; class Actinopteri; order Cypriniformes; family Cyprinidae; genus Labeo; species Labeo rohita. The sequence continues at coordinate 2,394,427 of NC_066887.1, forward strand.
ATGAAAAAGTTACTCAGATATTGTATTGTAAATTTAAAAGTAATGCTTTACTAGTTACTTTAAAAAAGTAATCTGATTACATAACTTGCACTGCATGTAATGTGTAAAACAACACTGGTCACACCTACCCGTGTGAAAAAGAAGCACGCCAAATTGTATTGAATGTGCACTTATAGTGTTTAAAAAAAAAATTGTGTATAATATTAATGAAATAAAAGACCACTTGATTAAATGAAATTACACTTAAGTGTACTTAAAAGTTCTCTTTAAAGATTGTTTCTTAACACACTTAATGTTTTAAAAAGTGCACTTGTCAAATAAACATGACAAGTTAAAAGTTCTACTTTTAAAGCATGTTTTAAATGATGATGTTTTAATAATCTTCTGTAGTGCTTTAAAGAAGTTCACTTTTTGATGTGTTAAACAGACTTTTACCTGTTGGATTACATTCAAAGTCAAAACACTGTAAATACACTAAATCACAACTTCATTGTTACAAATGCTTAATTACAAAAAAATAGATACATGACATACAACACTCAAATATGACAATTTTTATGTGGGACCAACTTTTATTATTATTATTATTATTATTATTATTATTAATAATAATTTACTTATTTTTTAAAATGTATATTATTATGCACAATGTACATCATTAACAAATAAAAAAAAAACACAGCCAACACTCTTCTTGCATAATGGTAATCATAAAATGAAAAACATTACAAAAAAAAAAAAAATTGCATTAACAGTACAGAAACTCCTCTAAATGTCCACATAAAATAATACTTAATCCCTTATACTTAATCCCTAATACTTAATTCACTCTCCCAGTGCAGTCCCTTGCAAAGCATGCTGGGTCACACTTTACATTAAGTGGCCTTAACTACTAAGAACTTACATTAAAATTAATCATTTGATACAGTGCACTTATTGTGTACACACATGTATTTACATTGTACTTAAATTTTAAAAATACCTGCATGTACACTGACCAAAATTATAAATGCAACACTTTTGTTTTTGCCCCCATTTTTCATGAGCTGAACTCAAAGATCTAAGACTTTTTCTATGTACACAAAAGGTCTATTTCTCTCAAATTTTGTTCACAAATCTGCCTAAATCTGTGTTAGCGAACACTTCTCCTTTGCCGAAATAATCCATCCACCTCACAGGTGTGGTATATCAAGATGTTGATTAGACTGCATGATTATTGCACAGGTGTGCCTTAGGCTGACCACAATAAAAGGCCACTCTAAAATGTCCAGTTTTACTGTATTGGGAGGGTCTGGGGGTTCTGAAAACCAGTCAGTATCTGGTGTGACCACCATTTGCCTCACGCAGTACAACACATCTCCTTTGCATAGAGTTGATCAGGTTGTTGATTGTGGCCTGTGGAATGTTGGTCCACTCCTCTTCAATGGCTATGAGAAGTTACTGGATATTGGCAGGAACTGGAACACGTTGTCATATATGCCGATCCAGAGCATCCCAGACATGCTCAATGGGTGACGTGTCCGATGAGTATGCTGGCCATGCAAGAACTGGGATGTTTTCAGCTTCCAGGAATTGTATACAGATTCTTGCAACATGGGGCCGTGCATTATCATCTGCAACATGAGGTGATGGTCAGAGTTTTGGACAATTTTTTCCTAAATGCCATCTCAAGCTTAAACAGCTAAAACATTAATCATTACAATTCATTCTGTATTTTTTTTCTCCATTCTAATTATTGTCTCTTTCTGTAATATTATTATGTAAAAACATATGCACATCTCTTATTTATACAGCTGTATATAGAGTAAATAACGCCTGCCCATACCATACGCCCACCACCTCGGGCCACTCGATCCACAACGTTGACATCAGCAAACCGCTCACCCACACAATGCCATACACGCTGTCTGCCATCTGCCCTGTACAGTGAAAACCGGGATTCATCCGTGAAGAGAAGACCTCTCCAAAGTGCCAGACACCATCGAATGTGAGCATTTGCCCACTCAAGTCGGTTATGATGACGAACTGCAGTCAGGTCGAGACCCTGATGAGGACTACGAGCATGCAGATCAGCTTCCCTAAACAGTTTCTGACCGTTTGTGCAGAAATTCTTTGGTTATGCAAACCGTTTGTTGCAGCAGCTGTCCGGGTGGCTGGTCTCAGACGATCTTGGAGGTGAAGATGCTGGATGTGGAGGTCGTGGGCTGGTGTGGTTACACGTGGTCTACGGTTGTGAGGCTGGTTGGATGTACTGCCAGAAATGAACATTCAATTCACAGGCAACAGCTCTGGTGGACATTCCTGCAGTCAGCATGCCAATTGCATGCTCCCTCAAAACTTGCGACATCTGTGGCATTGTGCTGTGTGATGAAACTGTACATTTTAGAGTGGGCTTTTATTGTGGCCAGCCTAAGGCACACCTGTGCAATAATCATGCAGTCTAATCAGCATCTTGATATGCCACACCTGTGAGGTGGATGGATTATCTCAGCAAAGGAGAAGTGCTCACTAAGACAGATTTAGACAGATTTGTGAACAATATTTGAGAGAAATAGGCCTTTTGTGTACATAGAAAAAGTCTTAGATCTTTGAGTTCAGCTCATGAAAAATGGGGGCAAAAACAAAAGTGTTACGTTTATAATTTTGGTCAGTGTAATTACATCTGTAATTAATTTCTGTAAATACATTTATAATTACACTGTTGACCCATCCCTTAGACCTTAACCCACTCTTAAACCTACCCATACCACCAAACCTCTCCCTAACCTTACCCATATCCCACCTCAATCGCAGCAAAATTGTTTTGCAATACAATATGATCACATTAAGTACATTATACTTATTTTTTGAAATACATAGTAGTTAAGGCCACTTAATATAAAGTGGGACCAAGTCAACTTTAATTTGAAATATATTAAGTAGAGTGAACACAATAAAATTAAGTTATTGTTAAAATTAAAAAAGCACTGTTCAGATAATATATTTTATGTTATTTAAAAAGCTTGTAGTAAAAGACAAGCATTTTATTAAAGGGGAAGTCATCATTTTACTCACCCTAATGTTGTTCCAAACATGTATGAATTTCTTTCTTTTGTTGAGCATAATAGAAGTTATTTTAAAAATGTTGGTAACCAAACAGTTGACGGTAGCCATTGACTTCCACAGTATGGAGTAAAAAAAAAAAAAAAAAAAAAACAATACCATGAAAGTCACTGGCTACCAGTGTTAATTTTGACAGCAAATTTTGATTTAGTCTTAGTCATAGTCTTTTGGCTAAAATGCCATTTAGGTTTAGTCATATTTTAGTCATCTGAATTCTTTTAGTTTTAGTCGACTAAATATCATAAGATTTTAGTCGACAAAATCTACAGTCGATTTATTCGGCTAAAATTTAAAGTCTGATATTAAAGGGCTACTATTATGCTTTTTAACTTTTTGAATTTTAGTCAGTGTGTGTCACTTTTTGAAATTTAGTCAAATTTCCGTAAGCGGGAAAGCATGTTCTAGTACACCCCCAAAACAAAATCAAGACTTTGTAAAAGAGCACACTAGGACCCCTTTAAGGTTTTATCATGATAGACATGCAACATGCTTTTAAATTAAAAGGAAATGAAACCACTTCTCATTAAGAAACAAGAACATGGTCTTCTTTCCAATAAAAGGCCAATAGTTATACAGGGTAATAACACATTCTTTACAACAACTTGTTTACCACATTGTTCATTCTTTCTGAAAAATTGAGATTAATTTGTACTAGGCCTACTAAAGTGATTCAGTCAAGAGCAGTGTGTGATTTTCTGTCTTTCTTTTGTTGCTTGATTAACATCAATGCTACAGGCAATGGCAACTAAATTAGGCTGCTGCCCCTTTAAAACCGAACGCATGGATGCAATGTACTGATACATGTCCGATATTCTCCTTACTGTTTACGTTAATCTAAGACGTGGCCCAGTGTGTTTACATTAAAACTCATCGAAATGGACACACATCCAAAATACACACATCATTTTGTGTGTATTTCTCCATTCATGAGACACAAAAGAGTACTTGTGCACTGTGTGAGAGGCACTGCTTCAGATAGAATTGAGTTCTCTTATGCGTCGTCAAATTTATTCATATGTCTGCTCTTCTCTTACTCCCAGATGACATTTTTGAACGTTTTATGGGATGTGCAGCAAATGTATGCTAGCTTATGTCTTGTCGGACAGATCAGTAGGCTATGATACAGTTCATATATGCACATCTAACCTCCTGACTATGCAGCAGATTCATTCTGAAATGAATCTCGTCTCAAATTGTCCCTCCCATTTGTCTGTGAAAAAATGTTGTTGACGAAAATTATTCGTAAACGAAATTAACACCTTTGGCTACCATCAACAGCTTCTTCAACATATCTTCTTTCATGTTCAGCAAAAGAAAGAAACTCATACATGTTGGAACAACTTGTGGCTGAGTAAATGATGACAGAATTTTCAGTTTTGTGTGAACTATCGCTTAAAAAGAGCCACATGCAACCATGAGTTCGGCTGTAAATCTGACACAGAGCATCTTTAGAATATTGCAAGAATTACATTTGATTAAAGTAACTACGATCTAACAGAGTTCATGTTTTCGCTGTACACATTCATGAGATGGTGTTTACATCTTCTGCCCTCATTCCTGACAGAGTCGTGATCTAATTATTTTTTACTGTTGTCCGCTCCTGACCCACTGTTAGGTAATAGGTAAACATACCACAATACATTTGAGACCCGCTTTCCCCCATGCTGATGACCTGGAGTTTCTATTTCATTAAACTCTTGTCCTGAAACACCCTCCAGATCAAGTCTGGTGCTTTGGCAGTCTGCGCTCCCACTGGGTACACCCAGATTCCTCAGTAGCTGGAAACCATTGTTCCATTTTCCTGTGTGACTATATGACAATCTCCAGACTGTCAGATCTGCTAAATTTAGGCCTGTTTTCCACTGTGCAGAAAAAAAACAATCTTTCACCTCCAACAACTTGTTATCGTTTTCCATGATGTGACAGACATCAAGGAACACAGACACCCATCTTGAAGGCCAGGAAAGATGTCAGAATTAGCATACAGAGCAGAGGGGTCACAGTTACGTATCAGGGTGCACTGGTCTGGCATCAACCAGGATCAAAAGGCCAAATGACTCACAGTGATGCAAAAAGCATGGCATGCTTTATCCTAAAAGCAAGAGAAGGGTTTTCCACATACAGTGATCTAATTTCTCCTGAAATACTGGTGTGGTTGACAAATAGCCAGTGAAAAATGCTTATTTTTGTAAAAGACTTTTGGAAGAAGAAATGCATATATTTATGTAGTGTGTCTGATCTTTGAGAAAATATTAAGGGTCACTAACTTCGTCAATTCTTTCATTGTTTTTACTGAACTGTACAGTACCATAAATTTGTCCAATGGTGTGAAATAGCAAAAATTAGGAAAAAAACTCTTAATAATATACTAATAGCATGAGAGAGATTTATCTTCATTGTTAGACACTTCTTTTCATATAGTGTTATTTGTTTAATATGAAATTGTAATTAACATCACTTCTTCCCCAATTTCAAGACAAACTTTGACAACAAAATAAACTTTGCTGTCATCTGTTTAAAACTGCTGAAAATTATACCATTTTAACCCTCTGGGGTCTGAGGGTGTTTTGGAGCCCTGGAGAAGTTTTGACATGCCCTGACATTTGTGCTTTTTTCAGTATCTTAAAAACATATTCATGGCTAAAGTCTGGTTACACTGTAATCAGCACAAACTGGGCTACAGTAATATGTAAGCAACGTGAACATACATGTTTGTGTTTTTGAGAAAACGTTTATGCGTGGTTAGTGAAAAATGTCCCTCAATTCTTTCTGCTTCAAAAAAAAAAAAAATTATCACATTTCTTATTTACATGACACTTGATAACAGTATAAGTTTTCTGCAGAAAACATCAGAAAATACTTTAATTAATGTAATTATTGCATTTAAGAACACTGAAAAGGGTCAAAACAATAAAAAGTAGTTAATCAAATCTAATTTAATTATTTAAAATGCTTTCTAAAGAGACCTTGTCCTCTGGTGTGACATCTTTGTCCTGTGGTGTGACACTGTCCTGTGAGCTAACCTGTCATTAGCGTTTTGCAAGACACATTTGCATAATTTTCCATGATTATGTGGTTTAACATAGAGTTTTTAATTAAAAATATAATTTAGGAGTGTCACACCAAATGACAACAACATGAAGAAGAAGAAGAAAAAAAAAAAAACACTTTTGTAGTGGTTCCAAAAAAAGTTAAATATTTGAACAATTCTGAGACAAAAATTGACCATGTGCACATGTCATGGGCTTCCCAGGGGGCTTCAGTAAAATGATCATGAATGGGGTCCTTCAACTAATTATTTTTTTTTTTTGTTCTGGAATTGGCCAATTTAAAATCAGGATATGGTTTTATTAATGGATATTATTTTTACAGATTAATTAAAAACCACTGCATGGATTTTTATCATTACAGTGTAGATACACTGTACATACACTGCCAACACACATTAATGTTCAAACAACATGTAAAAGTGAACTTTGCATCTGATGACCCCTTTAACAACAGTCTCATGTAGGACACTGCTGTTTTACAGCAGGCCCAGTTGTAAGACTAGTTGAAAGTTTCAGAGAAAACTTGGACAGTTCATAAATTTTATCCACCAACAAAAATAGCTCCAAAATAAGCCTACGCATCAAGCATTGCATGTCGGCAAGAAACAAACAGACTGGAATGACACCCATTTCACTGTCTTGTTCAAAAGTTTTTGAGCAACTTCAACTCTGCTCTGACCAATCTCAGAATGAGAGAAAACAGATGCCCAACTTTCAAAAATCTTTTCCTTACTCCAGGCAAAATTACACAACTCTGCTTCCACTCAGTACTGCTCACATACTCTGGTCTAAACTTGGGATGTGCGGATCTAGTCGGTACAGCTAAACGGTACAGCTCCTACTAGTCGACACTTGAAAACAATAGTCAACTACACTAAAAAAAAAACAAACAAAAAAAAAACAAAACATGATTTTAACATTGAAATTGCCATAATTGTAACGTTACAAAAAGATTTAAATAAGTTATTAAATGTTTGATAAATAATAAATTGTTTTTAAAAGTATCTGTGCGAAAACTATATTTTTACCTCAGACCTCACATGCCCTTATAGAGACCTCATGACCACGGAAAAGACTAGCAAGGCGTGGGTTACGCTGATAACTTACTGAACAAAAACACATGGTCTTGAGTCAGTAAAATGTGCATTGTTGCATTGTTTTTTTTAAACTACATAGCCTACATGACATAAGTTTTTAAAAGCTGCTTTAATGCTATTCCTTGATAAACATTCCTTTTGTTTTTGACTTGTGTTTAATATGTTGGATAATGTTATATAAAGAATTATCAGGTTGGTTTTAATAAATAAGCTATGCATTGGCTGACGTTGAGTGTAGTGTTTTTCCTTTTTAACGACCCCTTAAAATGAACTGATGATAACGCGAGGCAAGTGGAATTCATTGAAGAATTTGACAGTGTGATTTATAGATAAGTATTTCAATTGTAGGCTACTATATACACGCACACATTTTTTTTCTTACCATCTTTTCGGGGTATCTTGCTTTTAGGCTAGTCGACTAGTCGGATACAAAACGTTCGTTTAAACGACTAGCAAGTTGTCTAGACTAGTTGTTGCGCACATCCATAGTCTAAACCGCTATGGAGGTGGAGAGATATAAGCAGTAAAACTGTCAACAAACTAATACCCTTTCTCTGCCAATTTTTTCAAAATTGATGACACAGCGCTTCCCCGCCATTGACAAGTTATTCTAGCAATCTGGAACGGTTTTTACTGTTATACTGTAGGGGGCACTGTTACAAATTTTCTGAAATATTACAGCACATCTGGATCCGAAAACAAGTGAAGAAGATGATCTGGGTAAACCTGGGTAAAAAGTTGTTTTACCCAGAAATGAAACTTCTGTTGCTTGTGAATTGCATTTTTTTCGGTTTTGCAATTAAATAATTTCCTTGTTTTATTTCTCTCCAAATTTGCTGTGTTTGTGCCCGTGATTTCACGTGCTGAGATGAGAAAACACCTCCCCCGTTTATATTTGAAAAAGAAACACTTGCAGAGCATCTTCCATTCTAATGAAATGCAATGATAAGCCTTTCTAAATTTGCTGTCCAACAAAAATTATAACTTATTTTTAATTCACAGCATCAGTTGAGTGTTTGAAATAACTTCCTTTTGTGATCTGATGTGGCTTCTTATCATAGAATGAGGCAGACGATATATTCTATACTGTATGTCGATAAGCAATGGCTTACAAATATACTTAATCATTATGAAAATACCCGAGATGGCTTGAAGAACACAGATAAACCATATATTATTGCAGACGAGTGTTTATTGTCCTTACATTTCATGTTATATCTTGTTTTTATTCAGCGATGCCTTTATCCATATTAGAGATTTCCTGGCTGGAACATCATCAGTGTTATCTCTTTGACACATATGTGGATTTTCTGCACGAGGGCGCCCTCTGGCATCCAGTATGAATGAAACCCATCCTATTTTGCGTAAAAATCAGAAAAATAATACCTCTCTTAAAAGAAATATTAAGCGGACATATAATAATCCACACTTTTTCCAGTGTACAGAGGTTTACAGGAGTATTTTGTACTAATACTCTAATATTTTTTTATTTTGTGTAATACAAAATAATAAGTAGAAAAGTTAAACTCTTACAGTGTCATTTGTCCAAACAGATTAGAGAACCGTGACCATTATGTAATATTTAATAATCCAGTAAGGTTTATTAGTATCCATGCTGCACGTGGGACACAGCTTCAGGAAACAACTTGGGCCTTTGCATTCTTTAGAAATAATCAAAAATGAATGTTTTATTAATTTGTGTGAACCAGCAGCGTTCCTCAAATCTTGCCCTGGAGGGCCAATGCGCTGCAGGGTTTAGCTCCAACCCGGATCAAAATTACCTACCTGTGATTGATTTTCTAAAGATCTTGAAGACACTGATTAGCAAGTTCAGGTGTGTTTGATTAGGGTTAGAGCTAAACTCTACAGGAAAGTGGATCTTATGGGCCAGATCTGAGGATCCCTGCTCTAAAGAAACAAGTATTCCAAGGTTTTGATATTTTTTTTAATGTTTTAGAGAAAAAAACAAACAAAGTTGTGCATGAAGTTCTTGTGTTTTCCTAGACTAACTGTAAGTACCTGTAAAATTCTTAAGTAACTGCATAGCCTATAGAAAATTAAGACACAAACAGACATAATCACTGAATATAAATAATTACTTTGACTGTTGAAACCAAGTTTCCAAGACAAACGCGCCTTTGACGACATTTCTTGCATGTTTCACAGTATTGTGTTAGCAAAATCTCCAGTGGTGCTAAAAGTGCATTTAGGTTTATCTAAAACAGATGAACCTGAATGTGATGACATTTTGTCATGTTGGTTGTTGTACGAATTGCAAAAGTTTGGTAAGTAAAGGTCCGATGAGTGGCACTAAAAGTTGTAACATACCACTTACACTAAACCCTACCCAAAAGCAAAAAATTAGAAAAAATATGAATTTGCTGAAGGTACCAATAGCTTCTTTGAGCTCTTTTATCAAGTGTGGTGACTTGTGTTAGGACTTAAGACAGGGCACAGGACTTAAAAGTGTGCAAGTGCGCTGCGGGTGAGCTACAGAGCAAGTTTACTATTTCTGAAAAGCAATATTACGTGCAGTCAGTTTATGTGTGTTTCTGGACTTACTTTAACTGCATAATCCACCCAACCATTCTCCAAAATGCTGATCCTCTTTAGGGTCACGGGGGGCTGGATTCTGCGTCAGCGTCTCATAGGCAGGGGACACCCTGGACAGATGGCCAGTTAGTCACAGGGTTTAACAACATGATGTCCTTGTAAAATAATTAAATTATTGCTTAGACCGTTATCACAAATGACCACGACTGTGCTGAGAAAATAAACACTCTGGAGAAGAGGTGATGCTACTTAATAATTATAAATCACAGCTGCAGCTAAATGATTTACTTGATTTTAGTGACCGACTAAACATTGAAACTGACAATGTGGACAATGTGATCCTTCTGGGCTTTAGTAAAAAGGTTCAGGTTTAAGCTCCACAAGCACGTTAAGCCCCTTAACCACTGCAACAAAGGTTAATGATTACTAGACATATATATTCAACTTATTCTCAAGAACTGAATAAATATGCACACAACTAAATGATCAGTCCATGACTGAAAACCTGATAAGACCTAGTTCCGCTGGCTCACACTTGACTAGACACCTATTTATCATCTCACTATGAGCTGAACAACACAGATCAGCATGAATGTGTGTGTTTGTCAGACTTTAGTGTCTGGACCGTGCTGTTCTTCTGCCTGTAAGACCTGGTGAGTTTGTTTAGTTTTTTTTACAACTAGTGTGAGGCACAGTCTCGTCTTATCTGATTCCTGCATGGTTTGGAGTCGAGGACTCAGATACGTGAACATATTACACACACCTGCCGCAGAGAATCAGTACAGTGCGTCATTAAAAACAACATCGCTATCTGTCTCTAACCTTGATGACTTCATGCAATCCACCTTTTTTAACGTAACTGTGGCATTTTGTAACTTATTATGTAACTTATTATTGTGGTTATTTTAGCTATAGACCTAAAAAACTGTTGGTTGTGCTGCTTCATATTGCAAAATGTTTGTTAATTTGTTATTTTAATCAGAAACACACTGGTTTGTAGTGTAAAACAGTTGTACTGTTTGCTGCACTTTTTTCTTCTAGTTATTTACTTACAGTGGCTGGGGTAACTGGAACTCTCACACTCATCCAGGCCATCCCATACACCCCACAACAAATTTTGAAACCACTGACAACAATATTTCTTTCTATGGCCATCATCATCATCATCATCACATAAAGAGTTTAAATCCTTAAATCCGCAAATAATTAAAGGTTATTTAACTTTTTACTCTCTTCATTTTCCCTGACATCTCTTTGTGTCTCATGTGTATGTTTACTTTTTCACTAATATTCTTGTACCTGTAACTTTTTCATCAACACCTTGTTGCAAAGCAATCACCGCATTGTAATTTGTTTGCACATATACATTTATGTTATAAAAAATTTAAAATGGTATTACATTAGGACCATGTGTTATTGTTTTATCTTGCCTAAATTTCAAAATTAGTACAATAATAGCTACACCTTGAATATATCTTCATAGAAAAATCTTAATACGGAACTTGTTTCTGCATTATCATGGGTCATGTTTTGTCCTAAGAAAAAAAAAAACATGGTTTTATTAGGCCTAGAGTAAAAGTATAGTAACCGTGTTTTTTTTACCATTTGTATAACCAGAGTTTTACTACAAATGCCATGGTGAAACTATAGTGTAACAAAACCGTTGTTAATTTGTGGTGTAACGTGGACGCTGAGGCGGTGTTAGAATCCAGTTGCAGAAGTTTATTAAAAACAACAGCAAACATACACGATGAAACGGGCAGAGGGTCAGTAACCAGAAAATCAGTCCAAAACATAAACGTAATCCAAACAGCAGAGTGAAAACACAGGCAGTGGGTCGAATACCAAGAAGACAGTCCAATACAGCAACCAAATCCGACAGGGGTAATCCGTAAACTCAAAAACCAGAAACAAAGCAAGACAGCAACAGGTAATCCAACAGAGTAATTGACAACGCTCGGTAAGGCAGGTTCAACTGGCAATACTTTGCCAAGTATTGAGCACATGGCCAGTCTTTAAATAGTGACAAACAGGAAGCAGCAGTAGAAGCAGCAGAGGGAGCGTGCAGGCAGTCCTAGGGTGAGAGCTCCCTCTGCTGGCTTGGCGTTACAGAATCCCCCCCCCCCAGGAGCGACTCCTGGCGCTCAAAACAACAACAACAACAACAACAACAACAACAACAACAACAGTCCAGGTGGGTGGGGGAACAGAGGCAAAACAGGGGGTGGGATGGAGGGCCAGGTCCATGTAGAGCAGGTGGGCCTGGATCGTGGAGCAGGGACAGACAGTGAAGCACTGGAGGACCTGGATCATGGAGCAGGGACAGACAGTGAAGCACTGGAGGACCTGGATCGTGGAGCAGGGACAGACAGTGAAGCACTGGAGGACCTGGACCGTAGAGCTGTGGCAGACAGTGGAACCTTAGAGGACCTGGGCCGTGGAGCTGTGGCAGACCGTGAGACACTGGAGGGCCTGGGCCATGGCGCAATAGCAGACAGTGGAACCTTGGAGGACCAGGGCCGTGGAGCTGTGACAGACAGTGGAACCTTGGAGGACCAGGGCCATGGAGCAATGGTAGACAGCGGAACCTTGGAGGGCCTGGGCCGTGGCGCAATGGCAGACAGTGGAACCTTGGAGGACCTTGGCCGTGGAGCAGTAGTAGACTGTGAAGTACTGGAGGGCCTGGGCCGTGGAGCAATGGCAGAGTAGGGGACCATGGTGGGGCAGGCAGAACAGGTAGAGCAGGGAGCCATGGCGAGGCAGGCAGAGCAGGCAGAACAAGGAGCCATTGCAGGGCAGGTAGAGCACACAGGAGTAGAGTTATCCATAGTGGGCCTAATGACATGCATAGCAGAGCGGTGTGCACCCAAACAATCTCCTTGGCCGTGGCATGACAGGCAGAGAGTTCATCTTGGGACGCCGCCCCCATAAGAGGATCTACAGCTTGCGCTGACACCTCTGGGGGCATGGGCGCAGATGCTTGGGCAGGTGTGGCAGGGAAGTTATCAATGGCCTTCATGGCCGTGACAGGACAGGCAGAGAGTCCGTCGGGAAACGCCGCCCCTTTAGGAGGTTCTGCAGCCGGAGCTGCCACTTCTGGGGGCATTGGCGCAGACCCTTTGACAGAAGAGGCCCCTGGCGTAGACTCGTGGACAGGCGAGGCCACTGGGGCCGACTCGTGGACAGGCGATGCCTCTGGAGCACAGTGTGCAGCCCACACACTGAAAATGGCGATGGCCATTACAGGTAGCACAGTAGGTAGTGGGATGTCTGTTGACCTCGAGGGTGTGGATGTTATGGACTTGTGGCATGGGAATGTGGACACTGCGCGGTTTGGGAGCGTGGGCTCTGCGTGGCTTGGGAGAGCGTGGGCTCTGCGTGGCTTGGGAGTGTGGGCTCTGCGTGGCTTGGGAGCATGGGCTCTGCGAGGTCAGCTGATATATGAGGTGGTTTGAGAAGGTCAAAGGGGATCTGGTGAGGTTTTGATAGAACAACGGTTTCTTGACTTGATTCATGGAGGTCTGCCGTGGCCTGACTTGACACAGGGAGTTCTGCTGTGGCTTGACCTGGTTCATGAAGATCAACTGTGGCTTGGTTTGGCTCAGGAACAACAGCAGCAACTTGACTTGGCTCATGGAGATCAACTGTGACGTGGCTTGGCTCAGGGAAGACAGCAGCAATTTGACTTGACTTGTGAAGATCTGCTGCAATGTGACTTGACTCAGGAACAACATGGCTTGACTCAGGAACGACATGGCTTGACTCGTGGGGAACAGCTGCATCTTGGCTTGACTCGTGAGGTACAGCTGTGACTTGGCTTGACTCGTGGAGAACAACAGCTGTGTTTTGGCTTGCCTCATGAAGAACAACAGCTGTATCTTGGCTTGACTCGTGGAAAACAGCTGTGACTTGGCTTGATTCATGGGGAACTACAGCTGTGTCTTGGCTTGACTCATGGAGAACAACAGCTGTATCTTGGCTTGACTCATGGAGAACAGCTGTAACTTGGCTTGATTCATGGGGAACAGCCGAAACCTGGCTTGATTCATGGAGAACAGTAGCTTTGGCTTGCTTTCTCTGTTGCTTGCTTGACTCTGTTGCTTGACTTGACTCTGTTGCTTGACTTGACTCTGTTGCTTGACTTGACTCTGTTGCTTGACTCTGTTGCTTGACTTGACTCTGTTGCTTGACTTGACTCTGTTGCTTGACTTGACTCTGTTGCTTGACTTGACTCTGTTGCTTGACTTGACTCTGTTGCTTGACTTGACTCTGTTGCTTGACTTGACTCTGTTGCTTGACTTGACTCTGTTGCTTGACTTGACCCTGGAACTGGACTTGACTTGGAAGCCTGACTGGACTTGGAAACTTGACTCTTGACCCTGACTCTGACCCTGGAACTTGACTGGACTTTGAAGCTTTTGACCCTGGAGCAGCAACTGAAGCTTTTGACCCTGGAGCAGCAACTGTAGCTTGACAGGACACAGGAGCTTGACTTGACCTTGGAGCTTGACTTGACCCTGGAGCTTGACTGGACTTGGAAGCTTTGGACTTTGGAGCAGCAGCTGTAGCTTGACTTGACACAGGAGACACAGCTGCAACTTGACCTGACTCTGAAGATGGCTCTGCAGCTTGACTTGGCTCTGCAGCTTGACTTGGCTCTGCAGCTTGACTTGAATCAGGGGTAGCTGCCGTGACATCAAGGGGGCCCCATCTTAGCTGCCCATACAGCCATTAGGGATGAGTCCAGCACGTGGGTCATCATGTAGCGTGACTTGGAGACAGCAACCATCTTGTGGAGAGGCTCTGGGATGGCGGCCATCTTGTGGACTGGCTCTGGGATGGCGGCCATCTTGTGGACTGGCTCTGGGATGGCGGCCATGACAGGACAGGTGCAGGCTCTGACAGGCTCTGACGGGTGCATGACAGGTGCAGACTCTGGACGGGCGGCCATGACAGGTGCAGACTCTGGACGGGCGGCCATGACAGGTGCAGACTCTGGACGGGCGGCCATGACAGGTGCAGACTCTGGACGGGCGGCCATGACAGGTGCAGACTCTGGACGGGCGGCCATGACAGGTGCAGACTCTGGAATGGCGTGAGAAGGCCCTGGAGCGGCAGGCATGGCGTGAGCAGGCTCTGGAGCGGCAGGCATGGCGTGAGCAGGCCCTGGAGCGGCAGGCATGGCGTGAGCAGACTGTGGCTTGGCAGACGTGACGTTAGCAGACCTTGACTTGGTGGATGTGACTGGAACTGGCTTTGACTTGGTGGACGTGGCCTGAGCAGGCTTTGGCTTGGCAGGCATGACGTGAACAGGCTTTGGCTTGGTGGACGTGACTTGAGCTGGCTGTGGTGTGGTGGTTACTGCGGGATTGCGGGGTCCCTCGTCCGCAATCCCAACAGTGAAAGATGAACCGCTTAACCAGAGTGCAAGATCTATGTAATTTTCAAGAGTCCAATGTGGGGTATTGCGTGGCATCAAATATGAAATGTCCTTGCATAAACCAAAACGGAAAAGATCTTTAAGAGATGTGTCATTGAAGTTCACCTGATAGCACAGTTCACAGAAGTCGGACACGTAGTCCTCGATTGGACGGTTACCTTGTCGGAGATGGATAAGACGATCTGCTGGGTCCATAGTTGAACGTGTATTAGCAACTTCCGCTGGATTCATGGGAAGCGAAGTATTCTGTAACGTGGACGCTGAGGCGGTGTTAGAATCCAGTTGCAGAAGTTTATTAAAAACAACAGCAAACATACACGATGAAACGGGCAGAGGGTCAGTAACCGGAAAATCAGTCCAAAACATAAACGTAATCCAAACAGCAGAGTGAAAACACAGGCAGTGGGTCGAATACCGAGAAGACAGTCCAATACAGCAACCAAATCCGACAGGGGTAATCCGTAAACTCAAAAACCAGAAACAAAGCAAGACAGCAACAGGTAATCCAACAGAGTAATTGACAATGCTCGGTAAGGCAGGTTCAACTGGCAATACTTTGCCAAGTATTGAGCACATGGCCAGTCTTTAAATAGTGACAAACAGGAAGCAGCAGTAGAAGCAGCAGAGGGAGCGTGCAGGCAGTCCTAGGGTGAGAGCTCCCTCTGCTGGCTTGGCGTTACATGTGGTTACCAGTATATAGCCTAGTAACCATGTTTTTGGTTTTATTTTTAGTAAAACCACGGTTGTTGTCTGCCTTCTAAACCTGTTATAAAACGATGTGAATATTTGCTAAATTCCTACTCTTTGCAATAGTAACATATGTACTTTTGGTAATTTTGCAGTAATTGTCTGCTACTGCTAACATTTGCCAGCAAGTTTAATGCTTAACTAAGTAAACAAATTTAACTACAGTAGTCTGTTTACAGATTTAACTGACCTGCACTTGAAGTCTTGAACAGAACAGTTTTTTTCTCTTTGCTCCCCACGTCACTACACCCCATTCTCGAGTCGCGCTTTCTATTTGGCCAGGCGCGGATACGCGGACCGTGTGTGAGGGGAATCGCGCTGCCGCTCAAGACTAATGTATTAGTCTGTGTATTATAGTAATATAGTATTATAGTAAGGTATGCATAATGTATAGTATTATAGTATTATAGTAATGTATGTATAATGTATTGTAGTTTTATTATTGGTTGGCGAATTCGGAAATAATCATTTTAGTACATTCGGCAGGAAACAAAAACAAGAACAACAACAATATTAAATTGGCTGCCGCCCCTGCTCAGTTAGTCACAGAATTGAAATTTGGACACAGCGCCCCCTGTAAAGTATGGAAGTCCATTTCCACCACTTAATTAAAAATAAACAACGTAATTTCGACCTTTTATTGTGCAATTCTTACCTTTTTTTTCGCAATGGCAGTTTACATCTGCCAATTCTGTCTTATTTTCTCAGAATTGTCAGATATAAACGTACTTTTTTTTTTCTCAGAGCTACGAGTTTATATCTCATGATTCTGACTTTATAATACAATTGCTACGTTATAGCACATTCTGTTTTATAACTCATAATTGCAAGTTTATATCTATATATCTATATATCTATATATATATTATTCAGAGTAGGAAATGGGATTTCATAGTAAATTAAACATATGTATTTACACCCCTGTGTGAAAGTATTAGGGGTGTGCAAAGCAGCCGGTATTTGTATCTGTATTTGTATTTGTTGAGGGGGGAAAAGTATTTGTATTTGTATTTGTATTCGAGTAAAATTCAAAATAGGCGTAAAAATACAGTTTTTTTGCGTTACACTTCTACACACTTTTTTTGGCTGGTGGAGGACCAAGAGATGGCTCAGCAGCAGCCGCACTCTTTTCTATTTGGTTGTCCAAATCCATGTGAGGTGTTTTAGCTAAGTTAATGAGTGACGGGAAGCTAAGGTTAACTGGGGAGTCGCTCTCTAAACGTGGGGTATTTAAAATTGCTTTTGAATGCCTTGGTTATGCTGGTGACCAAGAAGCTGATGGTCACTCTAGTTGAGCTCCATGATCACATACAGTATGCAGATAGGAGAAACCTGCAAAAGGACAAACATCACTGCAACACTCCACCAATCCAGTCTTTATAGAGACAGAGTGACACGCGTCATAATCTAAAAACCATGCCTACCGCAGAGGAAAACAATCCAATGCTCTTCACTGTTCCCCTATTGCAGGAATCTGCCTCCTTGTCATTTCTGACTTAAAACAAAACACAGAACAATGTCTGAAAGCTGCTATATGACAAGGTGTACAATAAACAAGCTAAAAAACTCAGAACATACGTTTTTATAAGCTGTCAACCCCCCAAAAAACGAGTATTTAAGGACAGAAGAGTAAAACGCAACATGTCATATTACTCTGAGAACTACACCCACTGGAGGGAAACTTAATCGGCGAATGGAAACATTCATTATTTTTAACCATGTTAAAGGATAATTTCACCACCTTATGTGAACCTGAGAGGAGGAGATATATTGAGAAACAAAATTTTATTGGTCTATGTCAGTGCTCCTTTTCCTTACCTTCCTTTTGTTGGAGAAACGATCCAACTGAATGGCCCAACCTAAAATACCCTGACATCTACAACTATTTGTGTCCTTAAACGCTTGTTTTTTGGGTCGACAGCTTATAAAAATGTAGTTCTGGGGCTTTTTAGCTTGTTTACTGTACACCTTGTCACATAGCAGCTTATAGACATTGTTCTTTTTTTTTTTTTTTTTTTTTTTTTTTTTTGTTATCAGAAATTACAAAGCTTTCTGCAATACAAAGTCAATGGAGAGGATTGGATTGTTTCCCCCCCCCCGATGTGGGCGTGGCCTAAATGCGCTCAGTCTCTATGGTTGTCTTTATAGACAAGTCTATAAATGTCCTTGAGTGGTCCAGCCACAGAAAAAAAACATTTCTGTAGAAACCTGAAAATGTCTGCCAGCCCCCATCCAATGCAGATGTGCAAAACTTGTCGCATCATACCCAAAAATGGCTTTGTTCTTTTCTCAAAACATGTTTTGTCTATATATGGGACAGTATGGCTGCCATTTCAGTGGCACAGCCTGTATGTGCTTGGATTACACACATTTAAGACATCGTACAAAACAATGTGATATATAGTGATAACATGAACTATGTCCTCTTCTCAAGTTTGCTACATGCCACCTAGCATCACCTCACAGACTCCATGTTCCCCATGAGGCCTCGTACAGACCTCACATGAACATGTTTATCAAAGGACTGAATCAGAACCTGCATTGACCAGCCTCTGCTATAATCCTGACGACAGCCCTGAAGACACGTTCTCCTGTGATCTCATATGATTAGCCCACTATCATACGTCATTGTGTTGAAATGCCATTTAGAACTTAGCGAGACTGGTCTTTTCTAATGGTCTATTATTAGCCTCTGACACAGAGGATGGTAGAGCGGATCTGTGGTGAAGGGTGTGTGACGGTTAAGCACATTGTTTGTGTGCTAGATTAAATGCTGCTTATCAAGGACATTGAGAGGAATGAATCTAACAATGTTTGCTCTGTGTTTTGACAACATCTGGCATTTAAGCAAGGAGAAAAATAACTTTATCTGTACTTACGTTACGTTTGACTTACAGCGGTATTTAAAAAAGGATTTATATCTTGTTGATTGACAGTCCTCAGTACTATTAAAAAAAATGGGCTTTGTAAGATTTAAGTTTTCTATTTGAATTTATTTTACAGTGTAATTTATTGCTGTGATCAAAGCTGAATTTTCAGCATCATTACTCCAGTCTTCAGTGTCACATGATCCTTTACAAATCATTCTAATATGCTGATTTGCTGCTCAAGAAACATTTATAATAATAATAACAATTATTATTATTATTAATGTTGAAAACAGTTAAGATTCGTTGATGAACAGAAAGTTCAAAAGAACAGAATTTGAAAGTAGAATTGCAAAATGCTAAATGTAAGTAGGCTGTTAATTCCTTTGTATCCTATACTGACCCAAACTGCTTGGTCAGGACCCTTTGGCGTCGCTTTTTGATGCTCAAGGTACCCCTTTAGTGTCATTTTCCTCCATTGATTTCAATTGTTTGCATTTAATTAAATGGTTTGCATGCATTTGTAAAAAATATAAATATTTTTAGACAATTTTATACTTTCATTGGTGCACCTAAACCCACCCTTACTGTAAAAGTACCCACTTCTGAACAATATAAAACACATAACAGGCAAATATAAAAGTATAAAAGCATTACAAACAAGTTGTGTTGCATTCTGAGTCTTCTGAAGCTATACAATATCTTTATGCGAAGAAGAGAGTAAAACATAAGGTTTTAATCGCTGAAAATTATCCCGTTCCATTAACACGCTTACATCTCATTCAAATAGATACTCCCGAACATTAGCATGACACAGTCAGTCACGAGACACACAAGAGCCAATGGCATTTCACAACCAAGGCTGATGTAACGCTTCTTCTAGCGGGCGGCATTTTTTTGAATTTATTTACGCACAAACAAACTGAGCTTTACAGCGGACAGAGATGGATCACGTCTATTCCTATTGATATCCTGACCAAGCAGTTTGGGTCAGTATAAGATACAAAGGAATTAACAGCCTACTTACATTTAGCATTTTGCAATTCTACTTTCAAATTCTGTTCTTTTGAACTTTCTGTTCATCAACGAATCTTAACTGTTTTCAACATTAATAATAATAATAATTGTTATTATTATTATTATCAAATTCAAGACACTGATGCTTGCTTATAGAACAACCACAGGCTCGGCGCCCGCCTACCTCCACTCACTGCTACCAATCTACACTCCCTCCAGAACTCTGAGATCCGCCAGTGAGCGACGCCTCATTGTACCATCACAAAGAGGTACAAAATCACTTTCCAGAACATTCTCTTACACCGTTCCTGGCTGGTGGAATGATCTTCCCACCGCTATCCGGAATGCCATCTCCCTAACAACTTTCAAGCAACTGCTGAAAACCCATCTCTTTCGACACTACTTGACTTAAAAAAAAAAAAAAAAAAAAAAAAAAAAAAAAAAAAAAAAATTCCTTTTCTACTCTTTTCCCTTTCTAGCTTGTACTTATTTGAACAATGCCTGTTATATGGTATTTTGAGCACTTCGTAGGTCGTTTTGCTTCTTTAGGACAAATCGCTTGATGTATTCCCCACCTGTAAGTCGCTTTGGATAAAAGCGTCTGCTAAATGAATAAATGTAAATGTAAATGTAAATGATTCACAAATCAATCGTTTTGCCTATCCACAAGTTTCCGGGGCGCTATTGTAAAAAAGAACGTGGGTACAACTTCCGGTGAGCTGGCGGACGTAGTATACCAATGGTATTTTGTGTTCTAGTTAGCGAAGAGGCTAAGTGTTTTTTAAACCATTGTTTACTTTGTAAAGATGCACACCTTTATGACAGATGCCATTACGTTCTTATGGACAACATAGGCTTTTCGAATTTGTGTTATTAGTAAGTTTGGATAAGTCTTCAATGACTGTCAACTAGTGAAATGACATTTTAACCGAGACATCAGAGCTTGTGTTAAAGGGCATGCCAGATGAAGCCTCTGTTCGAGGCTTGTTAACATAGAAATCACTTTCGTAGAAGCCACACTTTCTGTCCAGTCATGTGCCCGATTCACTTCGCGTGTTCTAATGTTCGACCCCCAGATCTTACTTTGCGAGTACATTTTCATTGGGACCTATTTAATAATTACATTTTTAAATACCCAGTCATGCAAGTAATATGAAGAATACAAATTATTTCAGGAAAATTAAATATATGCCATATGCAATTAATATATGTGTAGATTATTCTTATATTACATCATATTGATATTCATACTGGCATTTAATGGCTCTATTCAATGGGTAAATCAATTTATCAGAGTCAGAAATTCAACAAACAAACACACACACGGTTAGGCTTTTATTTGTGCATATAACATGGACCGATCTATGGAAATTGTGGTGAATGCCTCTTCCGACAGAGCTTTAGTCTTTTGGCTGCTTTATTTTTTACTAACCACCAGATTGTGCTGTTTTCGACACTCTTGAAGCTTTGAATCTTTTCCCGAAACAGTCAGAGGAAAGTCTCGGTGCTTCACGAGGCTTCATTTGCCTGTCACTCCTGTCAACTGTTGAATGAATGAGTGTCACGTCCCACTTGTTTACACTGAACCGGAAGACACTCCCACTTTTGACGCAAGGCCTCATGGGGCGTAGGAAACTTGTGGATAGGAAGACTTAAGTAATATTAATACTTTTTGAATAAATTATGACTGTAGCTGTATCTGCCAGTTATATCTTGTGTTTTATTGACAAATGGTAGATTTAGGGACAGGGGTTGGGTTACGTGCTCCTAAATATGTAAATAATGAAATGTAAATAAAACTTGTGACTGTTTACATTGAAAAAATCACACCCCAACATATATGCAATAATGGCAATATTATTACCCAATATATAATTTAATCATGGTGATAAAATTCTCAGTGCCTTTTTGCGTCAGCATTATGACGCCAACGGTTTCTTATTTAAAGCAATAAAGGACTCTGTGTGTCAAAAAGTGACAACAAAGGGTTCTGACCAAGCATCAATATGCAGTGTTGCCAAGTCCGCGGTTTCCCATGGAATTGGGCTACTTTAACACTGTTGCCGCGGGAAGTTTTTCATGTCCGCAGGTTGAAGCAACCCGACCCCAACAACGTGATATTTAGCACCTGGAATGCTCATTTTGCCCAGGGAATCCCCCAAAAATTTGTATTTTACCCCTCGGAATGCGATTTTTAGCAGGGGACTACCCTCAAAATGCCACTGGGTTACTTTCGGACTAGTTTTGAGTAGCAATTGGGCAGGTTTTGTTGTGAAAACCTGGCAACCCTGTAAATACATGACAAGTTGGGAGTGAGAACGTGTTGCTAAGGAGCACTAGCAGTTAACATTTTACTCTGTAAACTAATTAGACACCCAACAAAAGCCTACAATAATGGGGATGTAACAGTAATATCAAAATCACGGTATCATGATAGCAAAACTGTCTCGATATTTTCGTGGTCACATGACGAAATGAAACAATAGGTTTTCTGGGCAAAGAACGTAGTTTTTAAAATATATTTAAACTTTTTATTCTATTATAAAAGGGCTTTAAAGTTGTGTTTTGGGCCATTGCTTTGACAAAGTATCTTTTAAAGCAAACTAAAACCGAAAGCACAATATGGCTTAATCCTTTCATCAAGTCTGTTTTCGCTGTGGGTTTCAGAGCGAAGCGTGCGTTTCTTTCAGGCAGTCAGCTTCTGATCTGGTGTTTTCCATGCCTCAGAATGGCTCAGTACACAGTGAATGCAGTGAACTTGTTTACTGCGTGTGCTGTGAGTTTGACGCGTGTTTGGGAACACAACGGCCACCACTTTTGCTTTATTTTCACGGCAGATGATTTCACTAAATCTGTAGTGAGAGGCGGTTTTGTAAGCCTGTTTTTACTGAAGCTGAAATATTCCTTTAAAATAAAAGCTCTACTGCTGTTTCTGTCAAAATAAAAGCAACAGTTTGAAAAATAAAAGTACAGTTTGAATTGTTGACAGCTAGCAGTTTAAATAGGTAACGTCACTGCAGTCCAAATTCAACAGATCTTGTTCAAGTGCAGAATTTAGAAAAGAAGTATTGTAATTTGCCAACTGTAGTGTAAAGCAAAAATAATATACCTATGAAATAGAAGATCGAGATATTAGCGTCTTGTGAGATTTTGATATCATTACATCTGTTACAGAACGAATGAGACGTGAAGCGGGCGGATCCATATGCAAGCTTTTATTCATAAACACAGATATGGTCATAAACATGCAGGCGGGGTCGACACCAGCAAACAGATACAAACAGGGCAAGACACATGAGCAGTCCAGAGACAGGCGAGGGTCAATCAGTGGCAAGGAAAACAGGTAATCCAGACAGACAGTCTATAGTTCAAACGAGGGACAAACAGAATCCGAGAAGGCAAGACAAACGGGTAAATCCACGACAGGCGATAAATCCAGGGCAGGCCGCAGGCAAACAAGATGAGATAACCAGGCTAGGATCAAGACAAGGATGAAACAGACTAGAAACAAGACTTAACTAAACTCAGGAAACTTGAAATGGCTCCGTAATGTAGTTACCACAGACCACATGATAAACACTATACAATACTCAGCTCAGAATGATAGTTGGGACCCTGCATTTATACAGTATGTGATTGGCTGCAGCTGTATTCATAATGGGTGAAGTGGAGCATGGGCAATGTAGTCCAGGGTGTAGTGCAACAGTCCGTGTAGTGTGAGAGGCAATATAGTGGCAAGGCAACCTCTGGTGGCGGGCAGACTGGACTGGACTTGTGACAACATCCCTACACAATAATAAACAATCATTTCATCGGTTTATCAGTTATATACAGTGTTGGGGGTAACGCGAGTTAATCAGACTAATTTTTTTCAAGTAACTAGTAAAGTAACGCATTACTTTTTAATTTACAAGAAAATATCTGAGTTACTTTTTCAAATAAGTAGCGCCAGTTACTTTTTTTTTTCATTTATGGATTGAAACCTCTCATGTACCCATGTTGAGAGAAATCGTAAGCTGTTCCTTTAGTTCTAGAATAAATGTGAACATGCATCAAAACATCTCATCAAAAAAAAAAAAAACAGATTCAGTATTCCTTAAAGTGAATAAAAACAGTGAAATGCAACACTGAATATGACGCAAACCTGCAATAATATGCAATAGAAATGATATTAAAATATCCTTTACAAATACAAATCCTTTATGTATTTAATCCCATTTTATTAACCAGTGTCTGTCTTTGCTGCTGACCTTCGATGATCCAATTCAATCACACTGATAAGCAAAAATAACTCAAGATGAACTAACATTTGTTGTTGTTGTTGTTGTTTTAATTGCTGAACAGTGTTGAACTTTCTTCTCATGTGTTCTACTGTAGATTTTTGGTGTGGTTTTTTTTATATTAAAAACAAACAAGCCCTTCCCAGATTTAAAAAGTAATGCAAAAGTAACCGTTTTACATTACCTTCCATAAAAAATAACAAAGTAAGCAAGTAAGTAACAAAGCGAGTAACACAATATTGTAATGCATTACTTTAAAAAGTAACTTTCCCCAACACTGGTTATATAGATATGTAAGAATATTTACTGTTAATACATATTACGTAAAAAAACAAATAAGTCTGAGGGGTGTTTTGGCACGCTATTTTGTTTTTCTCTCTGTGTGTGTGCATGCATTACAATACACCACAATCTTTCATGTGTGATTCACTGAAAAACTTTTTTGTTCCAAGTTTAAACAGCTTGGCTGCTTATCAATAACATTTTTGGAGTCCATGCACTCAGTAATTATATTAGCATTTTTATTAATGTATTTATATCACACACACACACACACACACACACACATGCATATATATATATATATATATATATGTGTGTGTGTGTGTGATATATATATGAAGAGTTCAGATGCAAAAGCCTCTAAGACGTATTTCTTTAAAATGAGCATTTCTTTCTGGCTACTTTATATAGGTTTCTGCGTAAGTACTGGTACTTCTGATTGGGCTGAGGCTGGAATTTAGCAAGTTTGAAGTAAAAGTTTTTGATGGACGTATAATATGTGTCAGGAGCATTTACTCAGTATCATTATCTCATTTTTGGCCGAGATGGCTTTTTTAGCTGAACTCTTCATATTTACTCAGTATCATTATCTCATTTTTGGCCGAGATGGCTTTTTTAGCTGAACTCTTCATATATGTGTATATATATATATATATATATATTATATTTCAAACACTGAATGTAGACAGTGAAAGTCGCCTAGAACGTAGACTGCTGTTGTGCTGAACTTCGTCAGATAAATAGAGCATATCCTGTTGTTTATGTGGTCATACTAAAAATATGACAAATCATTCTAACTACAAGAGCTTAAATTGTTTGTGAAACCGATGTGGGATTTACATTGTGAGATATGGTTTGTTATGAAAAACAATGAATCTAGTTTCCGTTATGTCCCCTATCTTTTTCATCTGTCTCTGTATGCAAGTCAAAGGCAGGTACTTCAGTATGAATTAATGTGTGACTCAACCCTGATCATGCTTTCTGCTGTACAGTATCTGCTGCTGCGGCACCGTCAGACACACAGCTTGTTTATTTTTCTCTCTGTGATGCTGTCATTGCTGTGAGTCTATCAGTATCTGCATCCCACACTTCATGGGTCTGTCAGAGTGCAGTTTTCCACTCCAAATTTAGCTTTAGCTTATTTTTGGCTGAAGTATCACAATTTATCACTGAGAGGATGTAACAGTAGTCAAACGGTCATTGTTCTGTTGTGAATAAACATACTGCAGACTGCAGATTATCACTTCTTATTTGAATGTCATTCATTTATTAGTGTTTTTGTAGGAGCCTTCAGGAAAAAAAAAAAAGATTTTTCATCAGTTATGTGGAAGGATGACTGAACGCTGTTTATTCTGTGATATAAAAAGTGAAATCATTAAACTTCATTACATGTTTCGTGCCCTTGTGCATGCTGGAAAGTTGGAAAATGTCAGTTTCACAAATATTTCTGCACAAATACAGCGTGTTTCTGCTTCCACTCAAAATAGGCATTTACCAAATGAGATAATAAATGATCTGTGGGGTATTTTGAGCGGAAACTTCACAGACACA
This sequence comes from Labeo rohita, assembly GCF_022985175.1. Taxonomy (NCBI): domain Eukaryota; kingdom Metazoa; phylum Chordata; class Actinopteri; order Cypriniformes; family Cyprinidae; genus Labeo; species Labeo rohita. The sequence continues at coordinate 2,420,413 of NC_066887.1, forward strand.
GTCTGAGACTTACATTACATATTATAATTTAAAAGATACGTATTATGGAAATAATGTATTTAAATATATATATACTTCAGTATGAACTGAACATAATGTTTTCAGACACTTGCATATTATTCACATTTGCATGACATTGTAGTTTTTTGAACCACTTAACAACCACTTAAGAACAACAATTTACAGATTCAGGATGTACTCACCTCCTTGTCATCCAAGATGTTCATGTCTTTTTTTCTTCAGTCGTAAAGAAATTAAGTTTTTTGAGGAAAACATTTCAGGATTTTTCTCCATATAATGGACTGATATGGTGCCCCCGAGTTCCAAACTTCCAAAATGCAGTTGTAAACGATCCCAGCCGAGGAAGAATGGTCTTATGTCGTGAAACGATTGGTTATTTTCATAAAAATAATGAAATTTATATACTTTTTAATGTCAAACGTTCCTCTTGTCTTGCTCTTCCCGACCTCTGTTTTTTTTTTTTTTTTTTTTTTTTTTTTCCAGTTCATGAACTCATATCGCTGTTTTACCTTTTTTGTTAAGGGTGTTTGATCTTCTTTGCATGTTCACTTTACATAGACTGGGTCGGTACTTCTGCAGCGATGTAGGATGATTTTGAAATGATTTTTGAAGTTGATGGAGAAAATACAATCAGAGTTTTTCGACATACCCTAACTGTCTTGAGAATACACAGAGTTCAGGGAGAGAAAGACAAGACGAGCGTTTGAGATTAAAAAGAATTTAAATTGTATTGTTTTAATGAAAATAACCGATCGTTTCGCTAGATAAGACCCTTCTTCCTCAGCTGGAATCATTTACAACTGCATTTGGGATCATTTGAAGCCGCATTATAACTGCATTTTGAAAGTTCAAAATCGGGGCACCATATCAGTCCATTATATGGAGAAAAAAGCTGAAATATTTAACTCAAAAAACATAATTTCTTTACGACTGAAGAAAGAAAGACATGAACATCTTGGATGACAAGGGGGTGAGTACATTATCTGTAAATTGTTGTTCTGGAAGTGAAATTCTCCTTTAAGTACATCTTTTTATGTCATTTCACAATTACTGCTATTGTCTTTGAAATATTGTTCACATTCATGATTAACTAAAATATATTTTAACATCATGTCTACAGATGTAATGCTGAATCACAAACTACATTTAAAATTATAGTCAAGTGATTTACATGTTTTAATATATTAGTCAACACATTAAAACACTACAATATATACTAAAACATAATTATTTAAATTGGAATATAAGATAAAGTTACGACCCCGGGTCGTAACACTGCAAAGTGCACTTTTTAAAATTGTACTTAAGTGTGTAAAAATACATAGTGCAAAGTGTCATTTTATTTCATTAACATTATACTATCCTCAAAAATACATAAGATTTGAAGTACACTAGAAGTGCATTTTTAGTCTAATTAAGCACACTTCTTTTTAAAGGTTCATTTTAATTGTTTTTTTTTTTTTTAGTTTTCTACTTTGTGATTGTTAGGCCATCTTGAGGACTCAGCAAATATAACAAACAACATCCTTTGGTGCACTGTCCTGTTATTAGAATTAAAAGTAGTCACTTTACCTCATTTTTTATCAGTGGGAACTGAGAAAAGGCGATTGCATTGGAGACTAGCCATATTTTTCTTTCAGTAATGCACAGACAATGACGTTAGATGTATGAGTCACCAAGTCTCAAAGTCATTTTAGACACAGATTATGACTAGTCCTGGATTAAACAGCACTGTTCACAGTAAATCTAGTCCTAAAGTCTAATTACTTCAGTCTTGGACAATGCTTCATGCATAGGTGTCTAGACTTATTGATAGATCTGTTTTCACGTCTCAGACTGTAAACTGAAAGTGTGTCTGTGACCAGAGAAGTCAATATGTGGGCTTAACAAAACCACAGCGACACAAACAATATAATGTAAAATCAAAAATGAGCACATGGTTTGTTATTTGAAATAGACTGCGGTTTGTGATTTTTTTTTCTTTTCTTTGCAAGATCATGACGAATCACTTCTTGTAAAATCTTTGAGGAATGCATTGTTTACTTTAAACTGTGTGACCTGATAAGGCTGGAATGTCATATATTCCATAATGAGTTGCTGTTTACAATGATTTCTATGGTCTAAAAAATTAGAGATGATGTGATAAAGTATTGTTGGATCTTGACATGCATTGTAGACTAGTAGTTCTCATCTTTTCCCACATTTCGTAACCCTTGTGCAACCTTATGGATATTTTTGTCCATTTTAGAATATTTGGCTTAGTTGTGTCTTTTTATTGGAATTTTAATATTTCCCCCTTATTTCCTTTAATAAATCTATTTTACACTAGGTACAAAAAATTGTTCCCCTCAGCACCTTTTGGACAAAAACATCCTCACTGAAACCCATTAAAACTGCAATTTTTAATCCCAGGGCCATTTAACTATAAAATGATGCAATATTTGTTAATAGGTTTTCATTCTGTTGGCAAGGCTTCAAAATTAAAATCTTTACTTTTGTTTTTACTAGATGGTGCCATTTTTTCAAGTTTGGCATACAGTATAAAGCAAATTTTCGCTTTATTACTGTTTTCTGCTTATGCATATTGTAGAGTCAATTGGATAAATAATGCAGCTATAATTGTGTGGGTATGTTGATAAGGATGTCAGAGGGTGGTTTGTATGTGTGTCCTAAATAAAATTTTTGTGTGTGCGCACCTGTAATGTTTGAGAGAGAGAAAATATACTGTACTGCGAATCACACATCCCACCGCTGTGAATGCCAGCAGAGCTTTGCTGGATTCTAAAGGGAAAAGTTTGGTACTGCACCCAAACTAACTCTTACTAAAAGCTAATTTTTTGAGATATCAACCTCAGATTTGGAACACAACTTGTTTAGATTTATGGCTTTGATTTTCTATTACTTTTTTAGTTTTAATATTTGTTATATAAAATGTGTATTTTATATTTAGCTCATAAATCATTTTTATAAACTTATACCTCTATAACTCTTTGGTTTTCAATTTTTTACCCTGCCAAGGGTCTTCTTTAAAATAAGACCAAACATCAATCTGTACTCCCAAGCTTCAAATTTTTATGAGAGTTTACTGACATGGACATTTTTGTCCTCTATGAACATCTTTTACTGTTTACTTAGATCCTTCTTTTATCTATTGACACCCACAAAAATATTTAAAATATCAGTAAGGTTAATATATATATCAAATCATCATTCAGTGGGTACTTGCAATTGGGAGGTAGCTGTCCCGAACTCTAACCCTTCTAACCCTTCTTAATTTTTTTTTGTTTTGTTTTCCTTTGTAAATTATGAAACTTTATGTAAACAAAATGTGTCCCACATTTTTGTCACTACCGAAACTGTGTATGTTTAAAGTCGATTGGCTGAGACTGATTAAACTACACTCCTACATTTACGATCAGGAAATATTCATGTGTCACTCCTTCTCATAGCTACATGGTGAGTAGATAGGCCTCATCATTTTGAGGTAAATGTGTTCAAAAGCTTAAAAATCTATGTGTAACTTTAAGGAACGTTCAAACACATTTCTTCTGCAATTAAGCACACTTTTTTGGGGAGTTATTAAATAACATTTAGTTTTTATGTGTGTACCACTGTTCATAACTGTGCTAGCTAACCATGTGCTGATTAGCATCTTTGAGCTAGCTTCAAAAATATCTAAAATTTTTGCTGACGAAACAGTCGCTATCTTTGTTTTTTGAGGTGTTATTCTATAAATTTGTCACTACCGAAACCAAAACATGTCATCATTGCTTCAGTATAGTGACAAAAGGGAACACATAATCCTCATATTTGGGGGAAATAAACTACATTTTAGTACAGTTATGCAATTTTAGTAGTGTTTTAGTATGCAAGTTAAACTTTTGTAATATGATGTGTTCACTACCAAAGCATTACTGTCACTACCAAAAATGCTTCACTACCGATGTTTTGCTTCACTGGGATGTTTTGTCAAAAATAAAGTTTACTGAATTATCAACTAAGATGTTATGATAGTTTTTGGTTCAGTGTATATTCAACCTAATGAATCCTTAATCAATGTTTTGTCCTATACAAAGAAAAACTGAATTAAAAATATCAATATAATATATAATATTAATCAATATAACCCTTCTAATTAAATTATTATTATTGTTTCGATAGTGATGAATTTAGGGAGAGAACAAATATTTCTGAAAATACAATATGAGAATTAATTGCACAATTACTAGAAATGTGTACCTTGGATATTATACAATTTACATACATACACATTTTCTGCATACACCAGTTCTGCAGAATGGCACATATACTGAGTAAGGAGTAATTGATGATGGGCTGTTGAATTATTAGAAAAATAATGCACACCGGAGTCAATTATTCTGCTTATACTACGGTTACCACACCTCAAGAAATCAATCAGATGATATATTTCAAGGCATTCGCTATTGTGAGTAGGATTAATTTCTTACGCATCACATCCGACGCCTAATTACAAAACGTGATTTTAGACCTACCCTGGTAGCACACATACATCTCGGAGACGTCTATTTGACGTCTGCATTTACATCTGAAAGATTTACTTTTTACGTTTTGCTCATCTGCAATACGTCTATTGGACGTTTCCTATCAGATGTCAAATAGATGTCTATTAGATGTCTTTAAGATGTTTATGATTTAGAATGTATGTAAAACTGATATCTTACAGACGTCTGTCAGACGTTTGTACACAGCAGATGCTTTCCAGATCAAGAGATCTTTAACAGACATCTTACAGAAGTACGTGTGCTATCTGGGTAGTAACTGAGTCTTCAGCCGTTGATAGCTAATGCAGTTAATAACTAAGAGAGAAAGAGAAAGAGAGATTAAGCGCACTTTTCTGGACTCTCTGAACTCACCAGAGCTTTGTTTGTAATCATTTCTGCACGCTTTTTGAAGTGTGTTTCGGGTTATTGTCCTGCTGAAAGACCCATGACCTCTGGTGGAGACGCAGCTTTCTGACAATGGCCACTGTGTTGCGTCCCAAAATTCTTTGGTAATCATCAGATTTCAGATACCGTTCACACAGTCAAGGCATCCAGTGCCAGAAGCAACAAAGCAACCCCAAAACATCTTTGAACCTTGTCTGTAGGGACTGTTTTTTTTTTTTTTTTTTGAAGGCCTCATTTCTTTTTCTGTAAACAGTGCCATGATGTCCTTTACCAAAAAGCTCTACTTTTGTCTCATCTGTCCACAGTATGTTCTCCCAGAAGGATTGTGGTTTTGTTACATAAGTTTTGTCTTGCTTTTTTATGCCTTTGTGTCCTCCTGGGTCTCCTACCATAGTGTCCCTTTTTATTCAGATGGCATCGGATAGTGCGAGCTGACACTGTTGTACCCTGTGTCTGCGGATCAGCTTGAATTTGTTTGGAAGTTAATCAGGTTCTTTTTCCACCATTCGAACAATCCTTCATTGTAATTTTTCATTAATTTTGCTCTTCTGTCCACATCCAGGGAGGTTAGTTACAGTGCCATGGGCTGTAAATTCTCTTGATGATATTGCGCAGAGTGGACACAGGAACATTAAGATCTCTGGAGATGGATTGTAGCCTTGAGATTGTCCATGTTTTTACACAGACAACTCTTTACACTTCTTTCCTTTCTCCATGCTCAGTGTGACACACGACACAAAGGTTGAGTCAACTTTTCTCCATTTTAACTGGTTGCAAGTGTGATTACCATATTGCCCACACCTGTTACTCACCATAGGTGTGTCTAAATACAAATTACAGGAGCATCACATGCTTGAAAACCAATTATTTCTTAAAATTTTGACAAGGTCCCAATCATTTTGTCCAATCCATTTTTGAGTTCTGTATGAAATTTTATCAAGTTTGACTTGTGTTTCGAGTTTTGACTCGGTTTTTTTGTGTTGTTGCAGTGCAAACAAAAACAATAAGCATGTGAATACCAAAACATTTGCAATTGGAACAATTAAGTGTTGCATTTTCTGACAAAACCGCAAGGGTGCCGATATTTCTGGCCATGACTGTATGCTAAAGTGTTTGCAAACTGTATGTGTGTACCTCTGTAAGCAAGAGAGATAGAGAAATACAGTATGTGCTTTCCATACATAATAAAACATTTTTATTAATTTTGTGGCAAAACATGGAAATGATCTGTCATTTTTATCCTATTGTATTTATTTATTTATCTGGCCAGTGTCATTGTGGGATTTGGTTATTTTGCTGTTAGACCTTTGAAATAAATTAATTTGGTGATGTGATATAGACATGTAGGTCAAGACCTGCCTGGAACTGCGTTCGCCGTGGGTTTCAGATTCAAGCAATCAACGACCCCCCCAGTATAATTCATAATTTCAAAATTGTAACTTCAGTACTGCTATTTCAATACAAAGACATTCTTTAGCCATCTTGAAAGTCACTAAATACACTTTTTTTTGGCACCAGACATTTCTGCAATATTTCACATGGTTTTCCTACCCACAGTATCCATTGTTGTTAGTTTAGATTGTTGTAGTTTGTTGTTGGAAAGTGAATCATTATAATAAGGAAAAGAATAGATACACACAAAAATGTACTCATCCTCAGGCCATCCAAGATTTAGATGAGTTTGTTTCTTCATGGGTACAATCACTTGTTCACCAACGGATCACCTGCAGTGAATGGGTGCCGTCAGAATGAGAGTCCAAACAGCTGATAAAAACATCAGAGATGGGAAGTAACTAAGTACAAATACTTTGTTACTGTAGAAGTAGATTTTTCTGGTATCAGTACTTTACTTCACTATTTATTTTTCTGACTACTTTTTTACTTTTACTCCTTACATTTTTACACAAATATCTGTACTTTCTACTTCTTACATTTTCAAACCAGGCTCATTACTTTAGTTTCAATTTTGTGGATCAGCATTCGATAACAAATCTCTAAATCATGAATCAGTTCTGTATTGGCAACACGATTCGGCTCGCGTGCGCTCTGCGTCTCCGCCAAACGGTTTTTATCAGAGTAATCAATGCGAGTGGATCAGAGAGGCAAAACTACTGACCTGTTCAGGACTTCAAGTGCAGGTTAGTTTCATCTGTAAATAGGCTACTGTAGTTTTGTATTTGTTTACTTAGTTAAGTGCTAGCAACTCTTATCAGTAACAAGAGGATTAATAATAGCTACTGTAAATTAAACTAAATTAACTACTATCATCACTCAAAATACTGTATGCTAAAGGACATCATTATTATCTACTGTAAAGTTACAGTAGTAATTTAGCAAACAAATGTTATAAGACATTGTTTTATAATCCGTTCAGACTTTTACACAATTAAAACCAAAAACCATGGTTACTGTAGGTAAACCATGGTAACCACAAATTAATTACGGTTTTGCCACACTATCCATAGACTAACCATGAAATTTGTAGTAAAATTATGGTTGTAAATTAATCTACCAAAAAAGAACATGGTAAAGTCTGGCAGATTTATGCAATAACATGTTTATTATTAGAATTTTGATGTAATTATTTGATGTAATTATTATTGTACTATTTACTATTTGTAATTATTATTGTACTATTGTACATTTTAGCAATTTAGAAAATATTAGTTTATTAAATCTATAGTATTAAGTCATTTTACAATAAACAACACATGGTCATCATGTGATACTTTAAACTGAACCAAAATAATGTTATTGCAAACCGAATACTATGAGGTGGCTGTTTCACAAGAAGGTGGAAACAGTTCTGTTCATAGCAATAGATGGCTGATGGGAAAAGGGATAGGTACAATAAAACTAGTAAAAAAAGTAAACACACACAAAATGAGATGCAGAGAGATATGGAAAATGAAAAGACTAAAAAGGAATGTGGAAATGATGGTGCAGTTCAAGAGAGAACCTTTAATTATTTTATGCGATAGCTGTACAAAAAATAGGGTTTTCCGTGGTTTCAGAATGTGTTGTCAGTGAACAGGATGCCCTGGATGAGTGTGAGATTTCCTGGCCTAAAATTTTGTCCAAGTCCTGCCCTGTTCTACGTGGTGGTTGTTCAGCCTTGATACATTGGCTAACAAAATTTTAAATACGTTATTTTGTATTACTGTGTCAATATGACGTGAGGTCGTTACCAGCGTGACACTAAAACAGGCAGTAGTAATGGGTACTTTTACTTAAGTACATGTCAGAGCTTCATACTTCTTTACTTTAACTTGAGCAAAAACAGTGTAGTCAGTATTTCTACTTTTACCAGAGTATTTTTAAACATGAGTATCTGTACTTCTGCTTGAGTGAAGGATGTGTGTACTTTTGCCATCTCTGAAAAACATCACAGTGATCCAGAAGTAATCCACACCACTCCAGTCCATAAGAAGCCAAAAGCTGTGTGTTTGTAAGAAGCAAATCATCAAGACATTTTTACTTCAAACCATCGCTTACAGCACAAATATGAGTCCAAAATCCATAATAATGCTTCCTCAAGTGAAAAGACGATCTCCTCTTGTCCTCTCACATCGAAATTCACCTATTTGTTTAGAACTTTTTTTAGGACTGTTTTGGCTTGTAAACAGCGTTTAGTATGTATTTCTCTCCTGATTCAGGCGAGATGGACTTTTTCACTGGAGGAAGCTTTATTATGGACTTTACGTATTTTAGCTGGAAGAGACCGTTTCTTAATGATGATTTTTCACTTCATAAGAACTGGAGTGGTGTGGATTACTTGTGGATTATTGTGATGTTTTTATTAAAGGTCGACCAATGTATCGGTTTTGCCGATTAATCGCAGATAGTTGATTGGCGGAACTATCAGTTATCGGCAAAAGTCCATGCCGATGGTTTTTCCCGGGTTGGGTCCGTTGCTGGAGCAGCTGAGAAGGTCATCCTTAAACAGCAAAGTCTCTATAGTCTTCATCCACAAGTTTCCAGGGGGCGCTACTGTAAAAAGAACGTTTCCGGTACTGGCAGCAGACGTAGTATACCAATGGTATTTGTGTGCTAATTAGCGAAGAGGCTAAGTGTTTTTTAGACCATTGTTTACTTTGTAAAGATGCACACCTTTATGAGAGACGCCATTACGTTCTTATATGCACAACATATGCTTTTCAAATTTGTGTTCCCACATCATTAGTAAATAAGTTTGGATCGCTAAATCTTGAATGATTATCAACTAGTGAAATGATATTTGAACCGATACATCAGAACTTTGTTGAAGCCTCGATTCAAGGCTTATTAACGTAGAAATCCCTTTCGTAGAAGCCTCACTTTCTGTCCAGTCATGTGCGCAATTCACTTTGCGTGTCCTAATGTTTGACCCCCAGATCTTACTTTGCAAGTACATTTTCATTGGGACCTATTTAATAATTACATTTTTAAATACCCAGTCATACAAGTAATATGAGGAATACAAATTATTTCAGGAAAATTAAATGCCATATATATGCAATAAATATACAGTGGGTACGGAAAGTATTCAGACCCCCTTAAATTTTTCACTCTTTGTTATATTGCAGCCATTTACTAAAATCATTTAAGTTCATTTTTTTCCTCATTAATGTACACACAGCACCCCATATTGACAGAAAAACACAGAATTGTTGACATTTTTGCAGATTTATTAAAAAAGAAAAACTGAAATATCACATGGTCCTAAGTATTCAGACCCTTTGCTGTGACACTCATATATTTAACTCAGGTGCTGTCCATTTCTTCTGATCATCCTTGAGATGGTTCTACACCTTCATTTGAGTCCAGCTGTGTTTGATTATACTGATTGGACTTGATTAGGAAAGCCACACACCTGTCTATATAAGACCTTACAGCTCACAGTGCATGTCAGAGCAAATGAGAATCATGAGGTCAAAGGAACTGCGTGAAGAGCTCAGAGACAGAATTGTGGCAAGGCACAGATCTGACCAAGGTTACAAAAAAAATTCTGCTGCACTTAAGGTTCCTAAGAGAAATAAGATTCTCTGGTCTGATGAGACCAAGATAGAACTTTTTGGCCTTAATTCTAAGCGGTATGTGTGGAGAAAACCAGGCACTGCTCATCACCTGTCCAGTACAGTCCCAACAGTGAAGCATGGTGGTGGCAGCATCATGCTGTGGGGGTGTTTTTCAGCTGCAGGGACAGGACGACTGGTTGCAATTGAGGGAAAGATGAATGCGGCTAAGTACAGGGATATCCTGGACGAAAACCTTCTCCAGAGTGCTCAGGACCTCAGACTGGGCCGAAGGTTTACCTTCCAACAAGACAATGACCCTAAGCACACAGCTAAAATAACGAAGGAGTGGCTTCACAATAACTCCGTGACTGTTCTTGAATGGCCCAGTCAGAGCCCTGACTTAAACCCAATTGAGCATTTCTGGAAAGACCTAAAAATGTCTGTCCACCAACGTTTACCATCCAACCTGACAGAACTGGAGAGGATCTGCAAGGAGGAATGGCAGAGGATCCCCAAATCCAGGTGTGAAAAACTTGTTGCATCTTTCCCAAAAAGACTCATGGCTGTATTAGATCAAAAGGGTGCTTCTACTAAATACTGAGCAAAGGGTCTGAATACTTAGGACCATGTGATATTTCAGTTTTTCTTTTTTAATAAATCTGCAAAAATGTCAATTCTGTGTTTTTCTGTCAATATGGGGTGCTGTGTGTACATTAATGAGGAAAAAAAATTAACTTAAATGATTTTAGCAAATGGCTGCAATATAACAAAGAGTGAAAAATTTAAGGAGGTCTGAATACTTTCCGTTCCCACTGTATGTGTACATTATTCTTCTATTACATCATATAGATATTTGTACTGACATTTAATGGCACTATTCAATGGGTAAATTAATTTATCAGAGTCAGAAATTCAATAAACAAACACACACAGTTAGGCTTTTATTTGTGCATATAACATGGACCAATCTATGGAAATTGTGGTGAATGCGTCTTCCGATGGAGATTTAGTGTTTGGGCTGCTTTATTTTTTACTAATCACCAGATTGCGCTGTTTTCGACAATCTCAGAGCTTTGAATCTTTTCCCGAAAAACAGTCAGACGAAAGTCTCGGTGCTTCACGAGGCTTCATTTGCCCGTCACTCCTGTTGAATGAATGAGTGTCACGTCCTGCTTGTTTGCTTTGAACCGGAAGACGCTCCCACTTTTGACGCAAAGCCTCATGGGGCGTAGGAAACTTGTGGACTAGTGGCGGAAATCACTGACAGCACGTGCCGTTTGTTTAGACACGTGACACGGAGCGCTACACAGAGCAGGACACCTCAAAGGCGGATTTAAAACATCGACAACAAAACGGTGTGTACAGTATACTGTAGTGCATGTTTTCATGTCATTACTAAGCGATGAATTTATTGACTAGATGGTGCATTGGTAGAGAAAGGACAGCTGTGTTTTTAAAACTATAGGTCAATTAATCGGTATTGGCCAGTGTGGTCCAACCTAGTTATCGGTAAAATCCAATAATCGTCGACCTCTAGTTTTTATCAGCTGTTTGGACTGTAACGGCACCCATTCACTGCAGAGGATCCATTGCTGAGCAAGTGTTGCAGTGTTACATTTCTCCAAATCTGATGAAGAAACTAACTCGTCTACAACTCATCTGGTCTAAGGGCAAGTGTGACAGCATGTTTTCATTTTTGGGAGAACTATTCATTTAAATTTATGATAAATTGTACCCCAAAAGGAAGGTCCGAGCAGCAAGCTGTAACCACTGTACACTTGAGTTAGTTTGTTTGATTTGATTGTTTGAAGTTAGTTTGATGTGCAGTTTCCTTTTAAACTTCTATGGGAACAGTGCATACTGTGATTCCACCCTCATCACATTTGTGTTTTTCATAACAGCTCTATTTTCTCTATTCTTCAGAAATTCTTTCATCTTACCTGTTCAGGTGTGGAAGTGCTGTGAAGCTTGGCTTTGGATAATACTACAACTGAGCAAAACCCTCATGAATCATTAAATGAAGGTCATAAAGTCTTAGGAGCACCAGCAACCATTTTCAATAGAGCTCACAGTCTGCACTTACAGAATGCTTTAGATATGTGTACGCTTACTGAGCTTATATAACTTACAGTGTGTCACTGAACATATGATTAGTTAGGACATGAGTGGGGCGAGCTAGCTTATTATAACCAAACACAGGGTAAATATAAGATTACACATTAATTAAAAGATTAAAAAGAGCTTGAACACACATATTAAAAGGAGTGTTTTACTATTACAGCACTATTGTACGTAGGTCAATAGCTTAGTGAGATTTCATTGAGTGAAGGTCGGCAGGAAGCTTATTTGACAGACTGTTTTAAGAAAAAAATGATTTTCAAATTCACATTAGTAACAGAAACAAACATTTAGAGTCAAAGTCAAATCCTGGAGGGGCAGACTGTTGAAAACAGCATGCATTGTGTATATTTCGAGTGCTGTCAGAAGGTGCTGTATTTATAGATGTTTCATGCACTCATTGGCTTCATTTTCCTTCATTTGTCTACTGATTCTTAAAATACTTTTTTTTTTTTTTTTTTTTTTTTTTTCTTAAATAAAGCATGCCTGGCTTTGTCTTTTATCTCATAACGTTTCTAAACATGGGGACTTACGGTTATAGATTTCACAGATAAGGACGGGTGTGTGACGCTAAATGTTTTTAGCTTGAACAAAAGCAGAAATGAAAATGCACCCATCCAGAGTGGACAATAGACTTTATACAAAGGCTGTGTTCCTCTAATATGATGATAAACAGCTAGTAAACCAACTCTGTAACATAACATATAGTGCTTCACATCATGCAACCTTGCAATGCTAGTTTTAATGTAACCTTTTTAATTACCATAACATGCCACTCTAACCTCACTTAGAGTATACAGTACATCAACAGGTCAGTGATTAGTGATGTTTCCTTGGGCAAGTTCAGAGTATAATTTATCCCATGCAGATTTTGATGTGAGAAACTATAAAAAAATACTTGCTGGATAAACATCAGTTATCAAAAGTAGTGCTTGTCACTTTAAATCTGATGATGGCGTGAGGAACAGGATATGTTTTGGTTTTATTTTAGAAGCTGTTTGCCTTTCACCCACTTCGACTTTTAAAACACTTCCTTCATTTTTGAAGAGACTGCCATAATTAAAGGGGTCATCTGATGCAAAGTTCACTTTTTCATGTTGTTTGAACATTAATGTGTATTGGCAGTATATGTACACATCTATAATGATAAACAATAAAAATCCATGCAGTGATTTTTAATTAATCTGTAAAAATAATATCCCCTTTTTCAAATGGAGCCATTCTCAGATGCCTGTCGGACATTGGCTGCTCCAATGATAGTTGATTGACATGAGCGTCTTACCTCAGACCCGCCCTAAATCAACTGCAACAGTCCGACCTCCATTGTTTCGATGCCGGAGCAGGGATGTAAGTTAGACAAGAATATCTCCGATTGAGCGATTGAGGTGTTGTGTTGCTGGATGTAATAATTACCATAGTGGTCGTCATTTACTCCGGACATCTGAGCCGCTGAAGATGCAGTGGATTACATTTGTTTGTGAAGGGAATGCGCCTCCCGATCTACATAAATGCGTCTATGTTTGTGCAAATCATTCGTGATCCAGCTTCACCTACAGCAGAAGTGAGTATAAGTGTAGTATATGCTAGTTAGCAAGTTTCATGGCTAAACGCACTAAATGTGGCTAAAGTAAACAGGCTTGTCACTCCACAGAGAGAAGAGAGGGGCGGGGCGAGCAGAGCTCATTTGCATTTAAAGGAGCAATCCATCAGAATGGGTTCATTTTTACAGAACTCATTTTGACAAGGTAAAAATGGTGTTGTTTTACACAACCATTGAGAATTTTTAACCAAAGTATATAATAGACTTTTCATTAAGACCCTAAGGAACAGTGTTGGGGGTAATGCATTACAAGTGGGTACAACGCGAGTTACTTAATATTATTACTTTTTCCAAGTAACTAGTAAAGTAACGCATTACTTTTTAACTGAGTTACTTTTCCCCCCATTTATTAATTAAAAGGTCTTCTGTTCCCATGTAGAGAGAAATCAGGAGAAAGATGTTAGTTCTAGAATAAATGTCAACATGCATTAATTCATCTCACTCACAAAAAACAGATTCAGTATTCCTCAAAATGAATAAAAACAGTGAAATTCAACTCAGAATATGACGCAATAATCCTTTATGCATTAATCCTATTTTATTAACCAATGTCTTTGCTGCCGACCTTTGATGATCCAATTCAACCATACTAATAAGCAAAAATTACTCAATATAATCTAACATTTGTTTTCCCTTTTTTTATTGCTGAAGAGTTGACATTTTTTCTACCGCATTCTACTGTACAGAAGTGAATTTACTTTTCTCAAGGCCTGAGGCTTTTGGTGTGAAAAGGCTTTTATATTTGCCAAAAAATAGAACTTTTTATATTAAAAACAAACAAGCGAACCCTGCCCAGATTTAAAAAGTAACGCAAAAGTAAAGTAATGCATTACTTTCCATAAAAAGTAACTAAGCAACTGTAACGACGTCCGTAGAACGGGGAGAAGGAGGCGGGAACCGGCAAACATTCAAACACTTTAATCATAAATAAAACAAACACAAAAGTAAAGCGGCAGCCCCTCATGGACGACTGCCGAACACAAAACGCAAAAAAAACGTCCAGGCCTGGTCCTCTCTCGTCTTCCACTGTCGTCGCTCCTCCTTTTATCCTTCCGGAGCTCCTCCGTGGGACTTGAGACCAGTGAGTGGCGCAGATGTCGCACATTGTTACTCCTTGTACTCCTTGTTCCATTCCCACGGCCCTCGGCCCTGCCCCACTCGTCACAGTAAGGTAATTAGTTACTTTTTTAGGGAGTAACTCGATATTGTAACACATTACTTTTAAAAGTAACTTTCCCCAACACTGCTAAGGAATAATATCAACTTGTGGAAAATGGGCATCCAATGACCCCTTTAAAGAAAAATGCATACTTTTTAAACTTTTTGAGTTGTACATGGGCGTATGACACAAATTCCACATTCACACTTTCTCTAGAGGATGTCTGTTATCTAACCATCGTCTGTGAGACACAAATAACCCAGGCCTCAGTTCACATATTCTCAAGACATTCATATGCTCTATGCTTTTCAGTTATTCAAGCTTTAATCATATAAGCATAAGCAAGAATAATGATAATTAGGTAAACTCTCCTGGAGATTATTGATGTTGCATTACACTGCAGTTTGTGAAAGCAGTAAAACTATCTATAATGTGAAATGTCTTTTAGCAGTTTGACTTTGTTCATCATCTGTATTTAATTTCACCAAGATGTACAGATATAAATGAATGTTCAGCTACAGTGAATGCTCTGAATTATCTATTTGCATGACAGAAAATTCTGATTAATATGGGCATATGCCTTTTGTTTTCTAGAAACTGCCATATTGGCTAATCTGGTTATGGGTCCTGATTTGCATTGGATTTTGTAAGTTTATATGTACTTTAATAGATTTTTAAAGAATTCACATAAGTGTCATTGAATATTTGAGATTTGGCTACATCTATTAGGCCTCTAAAGATTGTATGACCTTTTTTTTTTTCCCCCTTTCATACGTAGATGAAAAGCTTTTTATCCAGAAAACAGAAGTTGTGTTTATACTACAGTACATTCAAGATAAGAATTTGAATGTCAGTAACTTGGCTATTTATTTTTATATCATATCTATTTTTCTTAAACATGATGAGATAACACATTTTTTCTTGAGGTAGTTGTGTGGGAAAACACCTCTGAATGGACTAAAGGAAACTCTGGAAGGGAAACGGTACTTTACTGGAACTCATAATTTATGATTTCAGACCAGAGAGAGAGAGAGAGAAAGAGTGACAAGAAAGAAAGAAAGAAAGAAAGAAAGAAAAAAAGAAAGGCACCTTTTGTCTTTATTTATTTATTTATTTATTTACTTTTTTAGATAGATAGATAGATAGATAGATAGATAGATAGATAGATAGATAAAATTCTCTTGATAATATTAGATCATAATAGTGACCTAACATTATTAAGAGAAAAATTCTTTATTTTAATTCATAATGAATTAGTAAACATGTATTCAAGATACAAATAAAAACCTGTGAATTACTAGATAAACACATTCTGTACATATCAGATCATACAAGCAATGGCCATTCTTAAACAGTCAACTGCAATCTGAAATTTGAAATAATAAATGCAACATAATACACAAAATACACTCTTAAAAATAAAGGTTATTTATTGGTTCTTTAATGGCTCTATGAAGAACCTTTCAAATGCAGAAAAGGTTCTTTATAGTCGAAAAAGGTTCTTTAGATTTTTAAAATGTTCTTCAAAATGGTTCTTTTTGGAACTGTTCACTGAAAGGTTCTTTGGGGAACCAAAAATGGTTATTCTATGGCATCACTGCAAAAACACCCTTTTGGAAACTTTATTTTTAAGAGTATATCTGAAGATAAGAATTAAGACCATATATACTCACTATGAATAACTACGCAGAAAAAGAGTCATTCAGTTATACAACCACCTACTAAGGCAACGTACAGATCCCCACCACTGACCCTGGCAAGAGAGGAGGAAAATTATGACTATTATAATACCAAAATACCTACTATGGCCCATTCTTAGCTAAGAAGATTCCTTTTTATGCTTATAGAGTTTATAGATACACTTAGTGGATGCTACTAAATACGCAATAAGCGTCTCAATTTATTCATTTATTTTTTTGGCTTGCAGTAGTAAACATGGCCACTAGATGACATGCGTGATTAGTAAAACGAGTCTTGCACATCAGCTGGCGGAACCGATGCCCTCGATTATAGGATGCCCTCCTGCACTTATGTCCTGTGAATGCTGGACAACAGAGACATGAGCTCGTAACTGTGATTTAGAAACAATCAGACAGAGAATGAACATTGTAGAGAATAAAACACAGCTTATGCTTTTTCTCTTTTTTTGAAGCCAAGTTAAAATGAACAATACAGGTATTAAGTCATTTTTATTCGTTAAGTATTTATTTACATTTTGAATACACTGGTGAAGAACAAATGTAAAAGAATAGTGCTTCAAAATTTGTAAATTACTTTCAATTTAGAATATTTATTTACGAATAATAATAATTATTATAATGCTAATAATACAATTTAGAATATTTATTTACAGATAATAATAACAACAACAACAACAATTATACATTAAAATTGAAGAATATAACAGTAAAAAAATAATTTTATTTTAGTGAATAAAATACAGCAGCTCACACTTTTTTGATTAAAATTAAAAAAAAAAGAAAAAGTTAGAAGTAGTGCTGGGAAATGATTATTCATGATTTATTGCATCCAATATATATATATATATATATATATATATATATAAATATATACATACATACATATATATATATATATATATATATATATATATATATATATATATATATATATATATATATATAATTTATTTATATATATATATATATAATTTATTTATTTATTTATTTTTGTGTGTGTGTGTGCATATGTGTGTGTACTCGGTATATCATGTATAAATACAGACACATGCATGTATATATTTAAGAAAAATATGTTGTTTATATATTAAATATATTTATATATTATATAAATTACATTAATATAACTATATACATGTAAATATTTTCAAAATATATACTGTATGTGTGTGTATTCATATATACACAATAAATATACATAGTACACACATATATATATTATATAAACAAAAACTTTTATTTTGGATGTGATTAATCACGATTAATCGTTACCCAGCATTAAAAAGAAGCTAAATTACCTTGCCTAATAGAATTTCAAATATTTAAAAAGTATTTTTAAATATTAAATATTAAATATTTAAAAGTCGTTACCTTAAAAAAAAAAAAATAAAATAACATTTTGATTTCAATACAGGTCACATAAAGTAATATTTGCCAGGTATTTACATTTTTATACATACTGTAAAGAACAAATGTTCAAAAAAAAAAAAAGATAGCGCTTCATAATTTTCCATTTTATTTATATGCAATTATGAAATGCCAGTACAGCAAAACAGTAACATCACAATACATTATTTTAATAATATTATTACAAATAATTAACATTATATAGTAGCATATATTACAACTTAGAACATGTAACTAGAATATGTAAAATAAATTGTACATTTATGAAGAGGGATTTATGGTCGCAACCTGGCAACCTCGTGATCTTGCAGGCAAGTTCGAGCTTGTCACATGACCTGCCAGACTGCCAGCTATGGAAAAGAATGATCGCCGCAGGTTCGCAGAGGAGGAACTCCAGGTGAGACACCTGGCAACCCGTGATCTTGCGCTTGTTCAGAGAAGGTAGAAACCTGACAGTAAACCAACGGCTGCGGTCGATAAACACGAGTTGACATCGGGTTAACAGAACTAACTCAACCCACAGCTTCGCCATGAGAGGGCTCTGGACTAGGACATATTAATCCAAGAACATTTCTTTATTTCATCTCGTCTCGTTTGGAGAGTTTGTGGACCTGACAGAGTTTGACTGACAGCCGCGAGGTTAACCTGGGGGAGCTGCGTTTAAAACTCTTCACCGATTCAAGAAAGTTTTATGGAGGGATTTTATTAATACATCCACACAGGTAATGTGTTTTACCTTTTGGTAACGTCCTGTTTAATAATAAAAAGAGGTGTTTTGATGTTTTGAGTGGGTGTTAATGATTAGCCGCTAAATGCTAATAGCTCAACAACCTGTTGCTCTGTTTCAAAACATCACCAGCAAACAAGGAAATCGTTACAATAAACAGTTTAAAAGAGAATGTAAACACCCGGATATACATAGCAACTCTTTTAAATCTGTCTAAAGAATATCTGTATACATTAAGTTGTTATGTAATTTAGTTAACGATAAAGTGATTGGTTTCGAAACAGGTTAGCATCCGTTCAATGATTCACCTTGCCAGCATGTCAACATTAACACTGATTTACAGTACGTTATGAAGAATGAGTTTCAGCCTTGAGACTTGTGATTCAGTCGGTTTGACATACAAAAATTCATTGCATTCCCCACATGGTTTCTGTTGTCCCGGGCAAGTTTCAGCACGTCCAGGTCGGGTTCGGGTAGACACCCACTGAAAGAACAACCTCAGGGTTTGTTTTTTTGATGGAGACACATTGAACCCGCATAAAGTAGGATCTGGAACATCATGGTGCTGTCCTGAATGACTGCTGTATTTGTTGTAATGTTCAGGAATGGTTGCATTGCATTTATGCAAATACCGTGAAACTGAATGCAGTGTGACTTTGTTGCTGGTGTTGTCCATCTGAATGCACAGTAGACTCGCAGTGGGTTAATCATAAATCAAAATGTGTCCTGTTGCAGTGATTTTGTTCAATAAATGGCCTAGTTCAAGCCTGACTGTGTCCCATTTAACCTCCATTCATCCTGTCAGTGCATCTAATAATGAGTGTCAGACAATGAAGGATTGTTCAGTTCAGGTCAGAGCTCTTGATGCTCTTTAGGATGATGAAGTGTCCCGTGAGCATCCTGAAATGGATGTTATGTCATTTTAGTGGCCTGAGTTCAGACTGGCTTTGAATGTTTCAGTAGCATTGTGCAGTTGATGGTTAACTTGTGAGCGTTTAATGGCTAATGAAAGTATTCACTTCTGTGTGGTTCTCAGAAAGGTGCATGTTTTAGCTAGTGTTTTTGTGCCATGTCACAGTAAAATAAACCTAAGTCTTACCCAAGTTTGCGGAATAAATTGAATTCAATGAGGTAAAGTACTTGGTACAGGAAAAATAAATGAATAATAATAATAATAAAAAACTTTGTTATATATCGCAGAAATAAACACACAGCCATTCAAAAGGTTAGGATCAGGTAAGATTATTTTATTTAATTTATTTATTTAGCATGCATTAATTAAATGTGACAATAAATGCACTTAAAATGTTTTTTTTTTTTCACTTTTAATTAATCACTATTCACTCATATACCAAGTAACGCAACTGTTTTCAACATTTATAATAATTAGAAATGTTTCTTGAGCAGCAAATCATCTTATTCAAATGATTTCTGAAGGATCATGTGACACTGAAGACTGGAGTAATGATGCTGAAAATTCAGCTTTGTATTACAGAAATAAATTAAATTTTACAATATAATAATAATAATAAGTTTTAATTTGTATAGTGCCTTTCCCAAGCTCAATGACCCTTCACAATAACAGGCAATACAATCAATACATACATAGATATTCAGATAGAAACAATTATTTTAAATTGTAATAATATTTCCCAATATTGCAATTTTTATTGTACTTTTTATCATAGAGACTCAGAAACAACCCAACCCCAAACTTTTGAATAGTAGCACGACTAGCATGGGTGGGATTGTGAACATGATTTTTGTGAGCTGATTGCCAATATTTATGCCATGTGACCAATTTCAATCAACTCTCCAGCCTGTTTGCATAAAAAGCTTAGATCCTTAAGTTGCATAAAAATGTTACATTTGAATCCGAAAAGTCAGGATGATTACCCCTTGGCTCACTGCTGGTTGGTCAAACTAGTTCTTAAGACACAGTCTTTCCCACTAGAGGAATGTCTTCATAGTTCCTATAATTATTGGTGGACCAGCACAGTAGAAACTGTCAGTCGATATGTTTGCGTGGACAACAATATTCCGATTTTAACACAATCAAAAAAAATAAAAAATACTCTGATTAAGAATCTACCATGTAAACAGAGATTTTTGATTACCTTAATCTGCCAATGTCAAAGTCAAATTAAGACATGTTGAGTATTCCTATTTTAGGGTGTGTTCACACTTGTCATGTTTGGTTAGATTAAAACAGAGTTTGTTTGGAAACAAACTGTGGTGCGGTTTGAATGAAATATGAATGCAACACAAACCAAGTACTTCTAAATAAACCAAAAACAGGAAGTAATGACAAGATGCGACGCAAAACAAATGAGCAGAGGGCAGACGTGGAGCAATGATGAGGTAAAGTGCCTTTTTTGAGCTCTTTGTAAATTCGCATGTGGTGAAAATAAAATCATATACACACAACGAGCGATCTTAGTCTAGCAGATGGCATTATGTGTATTAGACTTTAAGTCGAACGCACCTTTTCCTTTTGTTTGGAGTGTTCGATGAGATCCGTCACGAAATATATGTCATTCAACTCGAGCAGTCACGTTGTGAACGTGTTACTATGCCATTAGGTTTGGTATCTTTAGGTTCTTTGTCAAAAATGCCAGTGTGAATGCTAAGCGGACCAGGATTGGGCCCAAATGTAGCATTTTCCTTTTTGGTCTGGACCAAATGAACCTAACGAACCGAACTACAAGTGTGAACACACCCTTAGTCACATTATTGAAGTGCAGTATAGACATGACACTGTTATCGTCGCGTAGGACGTTTTGCCGCATTTTGAGACCGGATACACACACAGCAGTGGTCAACCATTTGATGGCAAACAAAAGAGCATGGCTTCAACAGCGGCATTATCTGTTTGCACGTATAGCATGACAAATAATTAACTGCACTTAAAGCTTTCAAAAAATTAAAAGTGAAACACCCAAAACTGTATATGCACTGTAAAAAAAAAAAAAAAAAAAAAAAAAAAAAAAATCTGTAAAAACGGTAACAAAAAAAACAGCAGCTGTGGTTGCCAGAATTTTACCGTAAAAGATGTGGTAGCAACGCTTTAGGTTTTACGGCTTTAACTTAAAATTACATTTAAATACTGTAATTTCATTAACTGATATAATGTTAATATATCATCGTATTACAGTACTGAAATCTGTTTTGTACCTTTGTAATACACTGATAACCACCAAAAGCAGGTGGTGATGAGAAAGTCACATGACGAACCAAAGCAGCTTTTTAGATACTAACATATACAGAAAACACAGTGAAAACACTTCCCCACTTGTATTTGAAAAAGCAACACACGCAGAGCATCTTCCGTTCTAAAAACAAAAGTTATAAAAAAAACATTATAACTTGTTTTTAATTCACAACATCAGTGGAGTGTTTGAAATAACTTCCTTATGTGATCTGATGTGGATTCTTATCACAGAATGAGGCAGACAATAAATTCTATACTCATATTCTATGTATGTCGATTAGCAATGGCTTATGAAAATACCCAAGATGGCTTGAAGAACACAGATAAACCATATATTATTGCAGACGACTGTTTATTGTCCTTACATTTCGTCATTCAAAACGTTTAACGTTATATCTTAATGTATATCTTAGTTTTTAATCAGTTTCAGCAATAGCGATGCTTTTATCCATATTAGAGAAGCTGGAACGGAACGTCATCAGTGCTACTTCTTTGACGCATATGTGTTTTCTTTTTTTTTTTTTTTTTTTTGCAAGAGGGTGCCCTCTGGTGTCCAGTATGAATGAAACCCATTCTATTTTGCGGGAAAAAACGAAAAAATAATACCTCTCTCAGAAGAAAAATTAAGCAGACATATACTAAACCATGCTTTTTCTAGTGTAAAGAGGTTTACGGGAGTATTTTATTAATTTGTTACCAAAAAACCCACACTGAAGTGACAAGATATCAGAACGAACCGAAAACCGTGGTTAAAAACAGAGATACGTATTGAACTGTGGACTAACTGTATTGTTGCATCCCTAATACACACACGGCAGTGATCAACTGTTTGGCGGCAACACCATCATCTGTTTACACAGATAGCATGACAAATAATTAACTGCACTTGAAGCTTTGGTAAAATTAAAAAAGAAACACCCAAAACTGTATATGACACCATAACGAATATGAATTATATGTTGATAGGTGAAATTCTAGAGGGAAAGTCAGATGGCGTCACGTGGTGACGTAATGACGTGTGCCATTAATCGGTCTATGTATTAGGGATGTCACAATACTCAATATAATATCGAACCGTTCGGTGCGACATCCACGGTTCAGTACGCACTTGTGAATTGCGGTTTTGCATTTAAATAACTTCCTTGTTTTATTTCTCTTGGAATTTGATGTATGTGTGCCCTCAATGTCACATGCTAAAATGAGGAAACGCTTCCCTGCTTATATTTGAAAAAGCAACACATGCAGAGCATCTTCCATTCTAATGACATGAAATGATAAGCCTTTCTAAACCTGTTGCCCAACAAAAGAGTTATAAAAACAAAAGTTATAAAAACATTATAACTTGTTTTTAATTCACAACATCAGTCGAGTGTTTGAAATAACTTCCTTATGTGATCTGATGAGGATTCTTATCACAGAATGAGGCAGACAACAAATTCTATACTCATATTCTATGTATGTCGATTAGCAATGGCTTATGAAAATACACAAGATGGCTTGAAGAGCACAGATAAGCCATATATTATTGCAGACGAGTGTTTATTGTCCTTACATTTCATCATTCAAAACGCTTAATGTTATATCTTGTTTTTAATCAGTTACAGCAATAACAGTGCCTTTATCCATATTAGAGAAGCTGGAACGGAACGTCATCAATGTTATCTCTTTGATGCATATGTGGATTTTCTGCATGAGGGCACCCTCTGGCATCCAGTATGAATGAACCCATGCTATTTTGAGTAACAATCGAAAAAAAATAATACCTCTCTCTCAAAAGAAAAATTAGAAGACATGTACTAGACAACACTTTTTCCAGTGTACAGATGTTTACGGGAGTATTTTGTTAATTTGTTGCCAAAAAACAGACAAGATATCAGAACCGAACTGAAAACCGTGGTTAAAAACTGAGGCACGTATTGGACCGTGGACTAACTGTATTGTTGTATCCCTACTATGTACTATACATGTAAAACGGGAACATGAAAGGAATATTCTAAAATCAACTTATGTAAACACCTTAATCATAATGTTGTCTTATTCAGAACAAGGTAAATAATTAGATTACTGATGTCCACTGAAGTACGTGTACACTGTACACTGATTGGTCAAACACATGCCATACAAAACACCGGCACCTGCTGTTTTTAGCCGTGTTTTGAGAATTGCAGGCAAGATCGCCGCCATTGCAGCGTGTCTGAGGGGAGACAAGACCACAATACATATAGGTATGCATAGGTAAAGCATACTTATTTTCTTTGCTGTAATTAGTAAACTTTATTTAACATAACAGCCATTAATGCACATATTAGATGTGTTACATCAGGGGTGCCCAATCCTGGTCCTGGAGATCTACCTTCCTGCAGAGTTCAGCTCCAACCCTGATCGAACACACCTGAACCAACAAATTAGGATCTGAAGGAGCACTTGATAATTACAGACACGTGTCTTTGATCAGGGTTGGAACTAAACTTTGCAGGAAGGTAGCTCTCCAGGAACAGGATTGGGCACCCCTGTGTTACATAAATGCCTGATATTTAGCTAGTTTATGCAGCTTGGCTCTAAGAAATAGATACAAACTCACTGAGTCACGTAAGATAATCTGTCAAGTCTCCTCCCAATAAAGACGTAACTTTGCCTGAATTACATAATATACAGCCATGAATTAGCGCTTGTCGAAATGAAAGCACTGAATTTAATTCTCTCTCTGTAGTCTATATGCTCATCATTAGTCTCGTTAAGTCGTCCGCATTTCACTCACCTGGTTGATGCTCCGGAACACCTTTTTTTAAAATGACTGAAAGGAGGAAAAACCAAAGTGAAGTATGGTTTTATTTCCCTCAGTCATTTATTTACTTTATAACGGTAAATAAATATCGGTTCAGCATATCGGTTATCAGGCACACAAACATGCAAATAATTGGTATCGGTATCGGTTATAAAAAAATGAATATCAGTCAATCACAACTTCAGAGTTCCTACTGGGTGTGCGAATGAAACCTGGAAAATGCCCCTGTAGAGGAAATTGTAGTTTGGGGAACAGCCCTTATAGGTAGTTCCTATAACTGAGTTTCCATAACTTCCTGGTGTGAAATTTATGTAGCTGGCCTCAGGTCATATGGGCTATATATATGATTTTTTTTTTTTTTTTGTAGCCCAACAGCCTGTTTCCTCATTCACTTTCATTGCATGCAACCTTCACGCATTACTCATCTTGTGTTCCTCAGAAAAAAAAAAAAGAAAGAAAATCATTTGACTATTCATTTGACAATTTCAGTGTTTCAGATCTGTGCCGTGTGTTTGTCTGTGTGCTGCTGGTTTGAGCTAAAAATCTAGTTTGCACTTTAAACTCTCACAGCTATGTAAATACTGCAGTGACACTGGGTCACTTTACACAACCAGTTAGTCTAGTTCTGTTTCATTTCTGACAGGCTTTCAGCACATTGCAGTTTCTCTACTGTGGGGATGTTTTACTCATTCATGTGGTTGGTAATGGTTGTTGTTAATTTGATTAACATCCCTGCAGTCCATACTGTGATGTGCACCTCTCTCACAAACACCCACACACTCCCAGCACTGGCTGTCATGTGTTTGCTCTTGCATTTTGTATAGTGTCAGTAAAATGGCGGCTTAAAACGGCGCTCTTAAACTTTACTCATGTTTCCTACTCTAGGGGGAGCATTACACAGGAGTGTCAGTGCACATTCTGTACGTAATGCTGGTGTTGAACGTTTTATTGCTTTGCTTACTGTTAAGATAGTAATGTAAGTACGTCACTCAATTTATAGTGGCCCTTGATTAATTATTGAATGGTTTTAGTGTGAGTTTCCGTTCAGTTGTCATTTTAAAAGCCATATTGGCTGTATTTGAATATAGATCAAAGCATTTTAAAGCAAGATGGCTTTTATTTGAATATGGGCTGGGCTGCCAGAGGATTGTTAAAGCACAGACCTGTAACAGTCAGTTTTCCTCCAAGGTCATTTGTCTTAACATGCCCTCTGTGAGCGTGTGCTATTCAAGATAGCTTCAGCTGTGCTGCATTTTTTCATTACTTTGTACAGTGTTCAAGAGCCGCCAAACCAGTTTGATGAAACGGGTTAGACCGTGTGCTTTAGAGATTGGTTACCACCTTAATTCTGTGCTCTATCTGTGCACTTTTATTTATGTTTATGTTTACCCTCATGTCAAATCTACAGAAAGAATGGTTGATTGATCTATTTTGTTTCCTAGTGACGGTTCATGTCTGTCAAGTTCTTCGTTGATGTGCAGAAATATTGTTGTGTTTTAGTTTTTGACGCTTCTCACATTACATTTTTAAAGCCCAAAGTATACTTAGATTTTTTATCTATGTGTACAGTACATGTAAAGTAAATTTCATTTTTGGCATAGTATGAGTGCAGCCAAGATTTTTCTAACCTGGTCTACTCAACTTGCACATTCGCCTTCAGTTTTATTTTTACTAATTCGTCCACAAGGTGACAACATTGCATTGGCTTGTGTCACAGTCAAAAGGAAACAGAACAACAAACTATACTGGTGATGCAGCAACAGTAGACACACTATGGAGTACGTTATACTTTGAAAGGCTATTCGTTCAGCTGTACCCTTAGTATATGCACTAGAGAATGTGCTACAAAAAACAAAGACAAAACAAAAAAACAAACAAAAATAAACTATACTTTGGGTTTAACACTAGAGATGCACAGGAATTTTGGCAACCAAAAGTTTATTTGTTATGTTTAATTTAAAAAAGTTCTAAAAAGGTCTTAAAAAGTTCTTAAGTCTTAATTGTCTCTTCCATAATTTAAGACCTCAGAGGGTCTTTAGGACTAGAGATTGACGGATATATCAATTTACCGATATTTTTCCCGATATTTAAACGTTTTACCATAATCGGTTATTGGTTTTGTAATATCGGATGTACCGATAAACGTCGCCATCTTGTGAGTGTTTTGAGAATTACAGGCAGGATTGCCATTTCAGCGCATCTGAAGGGAGATGAGACAACAATGGCATGCATAGGTAAAGCACTTACTTAGCTGTAATTAGTAAACTTTATTTAACATAGCCATTAATGCACATATTAGATGTGTTACATAAATGGCTGATATGTAGTTAGTTTATGCAGCTTTGGATCTAAGAAATAGACAAACTCACAGAGTCACGTAAGCTAATCCGTCCTAATATACATGTAAATTTGTCTGAATTAAATAATATACAGCCATGAATGAGCACATGTTGGAAATGAAAGCGCTGAATTTAATTCTCTTTGTGTTGTCTGTTTGCTCTTCATTAGTCTCGTGAAGTCAGAGTCGGCTAAAATAATTTGTCAAGCCCTGTCCCAATAAAGACTTAACTTTGGCTGAATTAAATTATACAGTCATGAATGAGCGCATGTTGGAAATAAAAGCGCTTAATTTAATTCTCTCTGTTGTGTATATCATTAATCTCGTGATGTCGCTTTCATTTTGCTGTACCGGGTTGATGCTCAGGAAATGTTCCAGCACAGGCACCGCATGTAACTTTTAACAAGATTCACTTGTTTAAAACACCCTAAATTATATTAACATTTACTATATAACCATTATTTTGCTAATACACATCTAAAAGTATACAACTCTATGGAAATTATTTATTATCTCCGCAAGCGATCGCAGTTTAGTATAGTTCTGTGTAAACAATGCAAAATATTAGTGATTCTGATATAACATACCACTTTAGAAATGCAATAAAATATATTTTGTTTGTTATATTTCTATATTTCAGAGAATATTATTCAGTGAATTAACATTATTCAGTGAGCTATTCTTCACCCTTTATATTAAACAGCTTATAAACCTACTAAAACTGTAGTTTAAAGTGAAGTTGATATGACTCCTGTCCTTTATTTATTTTCTCCATTTGAAAACATTAGACATTCTACATTTGTTTTGCTTAGTGTTGCAGCTGATGCATTTTATAAATAATAAAAAAAAAAAATCTAAATTACAAGTTTTTATTGTTGTAATATGAAGATTAAGGAGGAAAAATCAAAGTGAATTATGGACTTACTTCACTCAGTCATTTATTTACTTTATAAAACTTTATAAATGACGGTTATCGGGCATATAAACATGCAAATAATCGGTATCGGTTTAAAAAAAAAAATCAGTATCGGTTGATCACCATTTAGGACCCCATGAAATCCGTTTTATTTTTTCCCAAATTCTATTGTGTTTTTTCCCCAAATGTTTTTTTTTTTTTTCCATTTTAATTTTTCCGGACTTCTTTTAAATGGTTAAATTAAATTTTATTAATCAAAAAGCATGTCTTATTAATTAAAATTATGAAATGTATACAATTTAACAACTTTTATTCACTCTTACAGTAGCCTTATGAAATGTTTTTTCCCCCTCAGAAATTTTCTGTGTATTTACATTTTTCTGGTTATCAAATGAAGGCATAAAACATTGATTTTATGTATATTTTAATTAATGAAAATTAAACACATTTGTTGTTTTTTTTTTTTTGTTGTTTTTTTTTCTGCAAATAAAAATGATTTACTATTAAAAAATAAAACACAGAAGAAATATTGTGTAATTAATTATTTCTTTAAAAATAAAGTTTTGTCTTCAAGTAGTCCAAAGTTTTATTTTGATGGGTTGCCGTGAATTCCTTTAAATTTCTGTGTGTATTATGATATGACGCTAGTTTTACTTAAATTAAATAGTAAAATGCTCATGAAGTGACTCTCAGAGCAGTTCTGGAGATGTTGTTCATGTATTTATGTCATCATTTAGTAAGACAACAGACTCTGAAATCACTGTGAACGACCGGGAGACACGCACAACATGTCGGATTTATATTTAAATAGTCTTTTTTGCGGCTTAATATTTATAGATACTAGTCTTTACTAGATACTAGATTTAAGTGTAATAACCTACTTTTGATTAATTCATCCAGACTTTTATCAATTCTGTGATATTCTGCGTTAAACTGTAAATTCCATTTTTAAGACTGGATTCTGTGATTCCTTTTGCGTTTTCCGCATTGCAGAAATCATAGGACCCTAGGTCTTAAATTGGAGCAGAAAATGTTACAATCATAAAGTCATTGCTTTAAATGTTGCATGCTTTGCAAAAAATGAATATCTTACCCTCCAATATTAATATCGAAATGTTAAGTAAAGCCTTGAGAAACAAGATTAATTGAGTTTATGCTTAAAATAAGAACAAATATCTGTCAGTGAGGAATAAGAACTTGTTTAACCTTATAATTAAGTTTTTCTAAGCCCACTGGCAAACAATTGTTTTTGTTTTAATCATAAATAAAAAATTGATGAATTTCTTGGAAAACAAGACTTTTGATCCTATTACTTCTCAGAATGTATTCTGCTTTAAAAACAAAATATGTTAGATTTTTTTTTGAGTAAAATATCCAAAAACATACAGGGCTCATCTACAGTGTGACCATTTCAGTCGCATACTGCATGCAACTGTGAAGAAATATGTAGGAGCAGCAGTGCGACTGACATGATCAGCACATTTGTGTTTGCGCTGAGGGGAGCTTCAAAGGTTTCTATGTGTTTTTGCAACATTGAGTAATGTATCACTGACATATCTCACCAATCCTTTCATAAACAAAGTGTAGAGAGAGTGTAAATAAGAGATTCAATGTGCAGTGTGGAGAGCTTCGTTGATTATAATTGAATTTGAGATGAGTGACAGCTTTTAATGATTTTTAAGGGAGTTTGTAAATGAGATATTGATATAATACAACAGTTCAATAAACAAGAAGTTAATATGAAGTTACTTACATTGCCATAACAATATAACAATGCCATTGCAAAGGTAAAAACAAAATTCCCCTCTAAATCACTTTAAGAAGTCAAATATCACCTTGCAATGGGAAGGCTAATATTTTGATCAGGTTTTTTGCTTATTGACTAGAAGGTGCTCCTGAAATTTTGACTGTGCTCCTAAGTTTTCTAAGTTAGGTGCACAAGTGCTCCCAAAGAGAAAAGTAAGCATAGAGCCCTGACATACAGGTGCATCTCAATAAATTAGAATGTCATGGAAAAGTTCATTTATTTTAGTAATTCAGCTCAAATTGGGAAACTTGTGTATTAAATAAATTCAGTGCTTTGGTTCTTTTAATTGTGATGATTTTGGCTCACATTTAACAAAAACCCACCAATTCACTATCTCAACAAATTAGAATACTTCATAAGATCAATAAAAAAAATATTTTTAGTGAATTGTTGGCCTTCTGGAAAGTATGTTCATTTACTCAATACTTGGTAGGGGCTCCTTTTGTTTTAATTACTGCCTCAATTCGGCGTGGCATGGAGGTGATCAGTCTGTGGCACTGCTGAGGTGGTATGGAAGCCCAGGTTTCTTTGACAGTGGCCTTCAGCTGCATTTTTTGGTCTCTTGTTTCTCATTTTCCTCTTGACAATACCTCATAGATTCTCTATGGGGTTCAGATCTGGTGAGTTTGCTGGCCAGTCAAGCAGACCAACACCATGGTCATTTAACCAACTTTTGTCAGTGTGGGCAGGTGCCAAATCCTTCTGGAAAATGAAATCAGCATTTTTAAAAAGCTGGTCAGCAGAAGGAAGCATGAAGTGTTCTAAAATATCTTGATAAACGGGTGCAGTGACTTTGGTTTTCAAAAAACACAGTGGACCAACACCAGCAGATGACATTGCACCCCAAATCATCACGGACTGTGGAAATTTAACACTGGACTTAAAGCAACTTGGGCTATGAGCTTCTCCACCCTTCCCTCAGACTCTAGGAACTTGGTTTCCAAAAGAAATACAAAACTTGCCCTCATCTGAAAAGAGGACTTTAGACCACTGGGCAACAGTCCATTTCTTCTTCTCCTTAGCCCAGGTAAGACGCCTCTGACGTCGTCTGTGGTTCAGGAGTGTCTTAACAAGAGGAATACGACAACTGTAGCCAAATTCCTTGAAACGTCTGTGTGTGGTGGCTCTTGATGCCTTGACCCCAGCCTCAGTCCATTCCTTGTGAAGTTCACCCAAATTCTTGAATCGATTTTGTATGACAAGCCTCTCAAGGCTGCAGTTCTCTCAGTTGGTTGTGCATCTTTCTCTTCCACTCAACTTTCTGTTAACATGCTTGGATACAGCACTCTGTGAACAGCCAGCTTCTTTGGCAATGAATGTTTGTGGCTTACCCTCCTTGTGAAGGGTGCCAATGATTGTCTTCTGGACAACTGTCAGATCAGCAGTCTTCACCATGATTGTGTAGCCTAGTGAACCAAACTGAGAGACCATTTTGAAGGCTCAGGAAACCTTTGCAGGTGTTTTGAGTTGATTAGCTGATTGTCATGTCACCATATTCTAATTTGTTGAGATTGTAAATTGGTGTTTTTTTTTTGTTTTGTTTTTTTGTTAAATGTGAGCCGAAATCATCACAATTAAAAGAACCAAAGACTTAAACTACTTCAGTCTGTGTGCATTGAATTTATTTAATATACGAGTTTCACAATTTGAGTTAAATTATTGAAATAAATTAACTTTTCCAAGACATTCTACTTTATTGAGATGCACCTGTATATATGACCCTGGACCATAAAACCAGTCATAAGTAGCACAGGTATATTTGTAGCAATAGCCAACAATACATTGCATGGGTCAAAATTATTGTTTTTTCTTTTATGCCAAAAATCATTAGGATATTATGTATAGATCATGTTCTATAAAGATATTTTGTAAATTTCTTACTGTAAATATGCCAAAACTTAATTTTTGAATAATAATATGCATTGCTAAGAACTTCATTTGGACAACTTTAAAAGTGATTTTCTCAAAATAGTTTTAACTTTAACTAGTGTCCTGTCCCATTGTGTCACCTGCCAATGATGTCATACACCCTCGGTAAACAATGTCAGGTGTGTGTTGCCAAAGTATAGAGAAGAAACGTTTACCTTTATTTCATCTGTGCTAATGACTTCTCAACTTGTACAGGTTGCAGAAGTGAGGTGGTTTTGAGTGATGAAACTTTCACTTGCTCCACTATGAGCAAAATAATCCAAATTACATGTGGAAGGATGTTATAGAGTATTATCATGTCATACTTTTGCTTTAGAAAACTTGTAGTCAGGCTAATTAATATTTGTTTTGTTGTTTTGTTTTTTACTGGAGTGCTATAAAGCAAAGATAATGGTGGGTCATGACATCTGTTTGTTTTGCAATTAGTAGGATAGGGTTTCAATAATGTTGTCACGCATGGTTGGCGCATCCTTTTTCACTGCTGTTGATGACTGATCTTCAAACCATCCATGCAAATGAGGTGTCTGACTTCTCAGTATGAGGTTTTCATGATCAGGTGAACAATGTGTCCATGAGCAGTGCATTTCTTCCACCCTATATTGAAAGGACAACTTTAAAGCTTAAATAACTAAATGTTTTTTTCAGTAAGATGCAGATGTTGAAAATACTTTTTAATGGAATCACATGAAATATTCCTTTTATGTTACAGGCAACATAGAAGTTATGATGTAGATTTGTACAACCAATTGTTCAGCACCTGTAATGAAACTCACTGTGTTATTGGATTGCCGCTAAACATGCCTACTCATCTTGATCACATGTGAGACAGTAGCTGAGCTGCCTTAGTGACAGTATGACACTTCAATCAGCTTGTGTTGTTGAAGGATCTAGATTAGATCTGCTGTCCTTGATCCTGCTCTGGATGCAAAGGGATATTTCACATCTGCTGTCCCAGGGTTCATAGTGCACATTAGTCCAGTGCTTAAAGCTGCTCCAGAAGTACAGGGAAGAGAACAGAGAGTGTCGTTCTGTTTAAAGAGGCTTATTAGTGGAGGCCCACCTGAGCATTGTAGAAACAAACATTTCAGAAACACTTATGAATACATTTAGCTTTGTAGTTACAGGGAAACCAAACGTTTAATTTTCTGTGGAAGAGCAAAAGGCAAACAATGTTTAATATGAAACATGCGAGCATATGTAATCACCTTCCCTTTAGTAAAAGTGCTGACTGTTTAATCTCAGCTAATTATTTACAGTCGCTCATTATCAGTGGGTTGGTGTCAGCAGTGCAGCCTCACCATTACAGTTGTTTTGGTTGACATTATGAGCCGTAAATGGCACTTTACCAACAGATACCTCAAGCATGTTGTTGATGTGTGTTCAGTTGTAGTCATAGCCACATCATGGCTTATGCAATTGCTTACTTATGTGAGTAAATTTGTATCAGTTTAACAGCGTATCCCAGTGCAATGTGTTTTGTAATCATTTTATAACTACTTTAAACGTGACAACATAGTACAAACTATTAAATTCAATTGCTATTTGTTTTTAGATTAAAAAAAAAAAAAAATACTCAAACTGATTTGTATACAAACATTTAAGTTGCACATTTACAACAGTTTTTATGATACCATTTTAGTTATATGATTGTTTCGTTTCCAGTTTGTTTCTCTCTCTCTCTCCCACTTTATTTCCTGTCATTGCTATACTGTCCTGTCAAAAAAATAAATGTGAAAATGCCATAAAAAAGAAACCCCTTTTTATTTTTTTTCCCCAAATTCCATTTTTTCCCCAAATTCGTTTTTTTTTTTTTTTTTTTTTTTCTCGATTCTATTTTATTCTGTTTAAACTTTTGTATACTCTGTTGTAATTAGGGTTGCAAAAAAGTGTAACATTTCCAGTAAATTTCTGAAACATTCCAGAAATTTTGGAAACTTTCCAGGGTTTTTTGGAATCTTCCATGGATTTTTGGAAACTTTCCTGAAATTTACCGTAAATTTTCCACCTTTTTCCACCCCTAGTTGTTAAATATAAATAAATAGATACATACATAATCAAAAATCATGTCTAATTAATCAAAATCATGAAACTTACACAGTTTAACAACAATTTATTAAAACTTTAATTTTAAGGCCCTATGAAATGTTTTATGTATTTTTCTTTTTTTTTTCTTTCTCAAATTCAGTTTTATGTTATACTATGTATTTATTTATTTATCCCCCAGAAATACTGCTGTTTATTTAAAATTTTCTAGTAAATAACTTGTGGTAAATATTTTTGGTTAATATTCTTTTAAATGAAAGTTTAAATAATTATTTTATTACTATTAGTAGTAGTAGTATTATTAGATTATGTAGTATATTTTTGTCACAGTTTTATCAAGTTAAAACGAACATTTATTTTGATGATATGATATGATAGTTCTTCTCGAAAATAAATGGTAAACAGTAAATCCATTTGTATTGGATTCCGCGATTCCGTCCGCATTTTCAGCATTGTGGAAATCATAGGGCCCTACATATCTAACATTAAAAGAAAAATACAGCTTTTCTAGACCACTATTGCTATTGACGTTGAATGGCTTTGATATGGTATTGTTTACACACCGATAGTGATTACATGACATATGATCCATTTCAGTAAATGGTTCTGTTTCTTTGAACATCTTATTTATGTTCATTTTGTACTATAGCTAGTAGTAAAGAGGAAGAGATGATGGGTTCATGTGTGTTCCTCGCTGCCACTTGAAATGAGGAGCTCACAGCAATCTTTCACCACAAATTAAAAACCTTCAAGACAGCAAGTGTATGCATTTTGTGTTAAAATTAACAGCATTTGTAAGCTGAGATTTTGTTTCATATCAAAATTAACAATACGCAAACTTTGTTGCAATTTATTGGATAGGAGGTCCACTACAATAATGTTTAATGTGGTTTTGTTCACACATCAGTAGAAAATGGCATCCACTAAAATACCTGGGGTTTAAGAATTGATATTAATTAAAATGGGAATTGATACAATCAAGAAATTTATATTGTAAACCCAGTCCTAGTGCTCAGTAGTGTTGCACGATATACCGGTACTTAAAAAGCATTGCGATACCCTGCTTTTAAAAACGTTACGATTCCACACTTTACTAGTACCGGCACTTTAAGAATACATTTTAATAAGAGCCCTATTTCTCCGTGTCTGTTAGTGAATGGCGCAGACACACAGCTTTGTTTACTACACGCATACACATGACGTTCGCAGTGTTTTCAGCTTCTGCTGCCTCAATATATGAGTACATGAAAACATGAACATAATCTCTAGAACTGCTCTGAGAGTCACTTCATGAGCATTTTACCGTTTCTTTTGCGGAAAACTTACCATCATGTAATGAAGACCCTAAAGGTCTTCACAGCAACCTGTCAAAATAAAAGTTCGGTTTAAATTGACAGTCAGAAATATGTTAATATATTACTTAATGTAAAGATAGTAGTACTACTACTAATAAAGACATTATTAAAACTAAATGTTTTTACCTGATATTTATCAGAATTTATTTACCAGAAAATTGTAAATACAC
This sequence comes from Labeo rohita, assembly GCF_022985175.1. Taxonomy (NCBI): domain Eukaryota; kingdom Metazoa; phylum Chordata; class Actinopteri; order Cypriniformes; family Cyprinidae; genus Labeo; species Labeo rohita. Next base: position 2,455,624 of record NC_066887.1, read on the forward strand.
AACACAGTATTTCTGAAATAAATAAATAGCCTATAATAAATTAATTCTTTATCAAATCTAATATATTTTATAAATTCATTAGACATGCTTTTGATTATTGTTAAAATGTAATGAAATGATTAAACACAATTAATAAAATCCAGAAAATTAATGGAAAATAGAGATTCATAAAACTGAATTTGAGAAAAAACAATAAAACATATTTCATAGGGCCTTAAAAACATGTAATTTTTGTGAAACTTTTAATAAATTGCTGTTAAATTCTGCTGTTAAATATTTTTTTTAATGTAACTATTAAAATAGAGTCTAGAAAAATTAAAATGGAATTTAGAAAAAAATAAAACCGATTTCATAGGGCCCTCTTTATTTCATTTGTGTCTTTGTTTTATTGTAGTTGTCCTTTAGTTTGTTACTTGCATCTAGGTTCTTATTAAAATAAAAATAACAAAAAATGACTGTCATGATATAAATTGTTGTTGTGGAATAAAATTACTGTATCATGAAATAAGATTTGGCTTCATTTTTCCTTAATTTGTCTACTGACCTGTATTGGTAGTTGTTCACCACAGTCCTGCGTGGTGGCACTTGCATGTGATGATTATTTTTTTATTGTTTTTATTTTTTTAAAAAGGAGGCATGAAATGCTTTGTTTTAATAGATAAAATAACTATGACCTCCATATGGATCACCTATTATTCAAGTACTTTTCCTGTTGCTCTATGTTTTTTCGTAGTATTGGTTCAGTAGTTGTATCGTGATATTTTAGTCAGGTATCGTATCAAAGTCAAAATTTTGGTGTCGTGACAACACTTGTGCTCAGCCAGATGAACTCGCTGTGTGTTTTTTCACAGACTTGCGAAATGAGTAATTCTCCTTCATGTTGTTTACCTGACTATAACCAGTCTAAAAACAAACACTTGTGTTTTTGTAGGCAGTTAGCCACTTCACTTAAGCTGTTTAAAGCACCGGGTGATTCATGTGTACCGGCATAACTCTCTCATAACTCTTGATATTCTGTTCTCTCTTTGCTGCTATTGAAACTGAACCTGATGATTCATTTGCTCTTGCACACTTTTATATATTTAGACATACAGAGTAATGAAGTGCAAGGTTATTTCATTGCTCGACAGCACTATCATAGGCAGAACTAGCATTTCTCCATCCACTACTCCCCTGTGTTGTTTAGGGCAAGAGTTAAACCGATCTTTCTGGTCTGAAACCCCCTTTTGTTTGGTGGAAAGGCACAGAACGATTTGAGAATTGAGCCAGTCTGATACAGTAACACAAAAACATACAGAAAAAAACACTACAGTTGAATTAGCTTATTCACTTGGATAGATTTAAAAATCTGTTGCGTAAGAAAATATTTGCTTTTAGGAGTGTCAGGGAATGATTATCTCAACGGCACAATTAAGCCACTTAACAAATCGACAACTCTTTAAAATTCCACAATTACGTAACTCATCCTGAATAATGTTTATTGTTGAGAGTAGTTTCATGCTGTAAGGAATATGCAAGTTAAGTCACCTCATGTATAATACAGATTCAAAACAGCTTTACAGTGATAAACAGGAAAATTACATTTGCAAGGTAATGCTGCTATTTAATACTCCGAAGAACTACTATGCGACTTAGTAAAACATGATCCTGTAGAAAAACAAAGTTAGTATCTTAATAATACCATGCAGTTACTGTACATAAGAGTGTGCAGGTATGATGACTTAACCGTAATTAGTGATTATTAATAACAACTTAGACATGTTTTAGCAAATACGCGTGCCTTACTGTAATCTGATCGTGTGCATGTGAATGCATGTTTGTACTAGTGAATGCATTTTAAGTTTTCTGGAATTTAATGAAGTGGCAAAAACATCTAGGATGTTATATTTTATATTCAGTAAATAAATGAATATAAAAACAAAATATAGGATGATTATAAATATATTAAATATTACAATTAAGATTTAATTTTAAAATTTTAAGATTTTAATATTAAAATCTTAATATTGCATATAATAATTTAATTATCAATTACAAAAAAATAGGAATATTAACCCTTTTCTGTCACTTCCATTTTCGAACACAGACATAAAAATGCACTATCCAGACTTACATTTTTATAATTCATGAATGAAAACATTTTGTAATATGATTTTAATGTACAATTTCAGTGGTCTGATTTTAAAATGCCTTTCAAAGGATGAATTTTAAGATTTTTGAGTTTTTAACATATATAGTTTATTTTGATTTCCAAAACTTGATAGGGAAAAAGGCAACGAAGAAAGTCTTTTGTGACAAAAGTCAGAACTCATGTTTTTAAGTTGCACTCTTGGCATATATTAATCTATTACTTTTCCTACATAATTTGTAACACAAAAATATGGTAAAGTATCTATTAAAGAGTCTTAGACCTTTCCGACAGTGTATAGTTTGTCATGATTAGATTAGGATTTATTTATAATATGGTGAAGTAAAAAGACAGTTAAAGGGTTAAATATTTAGATTTCCAAAACAAAAAGTGATTTTAACCTTTTATTATTATTTTTTTTTTTGTTAATCATTAAAGTTAATGAACTGTAGTCTTTATATTGATTTTTCAATGGGTGGTAACAAGTTTTCAGGTTTATATTGACTTTGTATTTCATAATGTGTTGGAATGGATACGACATGCTATGTTTTGTTGGTTTTACCAGATAAAGAACTGTATATTACACAGGATACTTGAGCTGCATTCACAGGCAACCAGCTTCCTACACTGCTTCATGACTTGTATCACTCCACACTTTTCCTGCGTTCTTTTTAACATAATTAAATTGAACAGAAAAATTCCAATTAATATTTAATGTCCATTTATTTATTTTGTAAGTAGCCGTATGTGGGATTAGTCATTTGGTCATTATCACAAAATAAACCCCTTCAGGGTGATCCCTTCTACTGTGTTGTTGCTGTTTATTTTGCAGTGCATTAACCCTTTACTCGCCTCACCCATGTCTTCTCGCAGTGTCAATCAATGTCAGACTGGACCGTTTAAATATATCGCAGCCATTGCATTAGTGAAATTATTTGTATTGTTTATTACTAATCAAGCAATCTATCTCTTATGTCCTCAGGAACCTCTACCTGCTGCAGCGTTCTTGACGCAGGAATGGAAAACCGAGGTAAGTGGATAGATTATTATGTCAAAAAGACTTATAGACTATAGAATTATCTGGTCATCATTCAATGTTTATGTGGATGGAGCTGGCTTAGATTCATTGTATACTCCAAGTCTTAACAGACCTTTGCAGAATTAGTTTTCACTCATTTTGGTTTTTGATTATAAGCAGTTTTATCAATTATGCTAATTGTTCCAATCCTGGAATAGTTGCATATAGGATGTTTTTTTTTCTTTTTCTTTTTCTTTTCTTTTCTTTTTGATGGTAGAGTAGTTTGTGATATCAGTGATTCTGTGATGTTGTTTTATAATATCACTGAGTTCGTAAGGAACATTAGCCTCATAAAGTAGGCTGACCATGTGACACATAGGTGTGTTGGCTTTCGAATGAGATATCTGATCACGCTTTGCCCAGTCGACACACCCACAGGTGAAACTTAGTGCCTTTCATGTGCCACGGTGTAGCTTCACTTTTCTGTGGGGAATTTCACCTTTATGGACAAAGAGAGTAACTCTGTAGAAGAGGAGACTTCCTCATCAGGTAGGAAATGCTAGTTTACCGCTCTTCACTGTCTGCCGACCGAGGAACAGGGTAAATATCTGTTGACTGCCATTGAAAGTCAAGTGTTTTTTTTTTTTTTTTTTCTATAACGATAAAGGGTGTTTAAACATAGCAATGGCCATTGACGTTTGTTGGTACAGAGTGTTTTAGATTTTGTTATTCCTTTTTAAAGGGAATTATTCGTGTATAGTCAACGGCCTGTTTGAGCATGTGAAACTGGTTCCCATAAATGCCTGTGTGTTCTAAGAACTATTTATTTATACAAAGAAATCTTTTGTCTTTACCAAAAAATCTGTCTATTGAAGTGCTAGATTGTGTATTTTTGAGTTTAGACAACATGCAACATCAGATCGGTCTTTGTGATGAAGATCTGTGCTGTGTCATGTAGCTTAATGCTACAGTAATGGTATGGGGTTATACTTCATAAATTGCATCATACTCAGTATTTACACTACGGTTTCAAAGTTTCATGTTCATGTTTCAAGATTAATATTTGTCTTAAGCAAGAATGCATTCATTTGTTTGAAAAGTGACAGTAAAGACATTTATAATGTTACAAAAGATTTCTACTAATCTGCGATACACCCGTGTTATTTGGATCATTCACATTTTCTCTGGTGTAGCATGCTGTATCTAAAACCTTTTGTTTATGCTCTTTTTATTTATATAATTGTATATATTTGTACTTAAATTCAGTTTCCACAAGTTAATTTAACATTAAAATGTCTTAAAAATCACAAGGCATTGTAATGCCATGTTATTACCATGCTAAAAAGAAAGAAACTACAACCACAACCCATTTTATTTAAAAAGCGTTGCATTTGTTGATGCTTATTATTATATGCTTAAAGTTATATTCAGGGATTGTGACCGGAAGTGTAATGACTCTTTACTTATATGAGTTTCTGCTGTGATTTGGAAATAGTCCAAGAGATTTCCTTGATAGGATTTGCTCACCTCAGTGTTTTGACCTGATTTCTTCTGGTGACTTTTGTCCTCAGTGTTGGGACAGAGAGTGATATCAGGACAGCTGATAGGGGAAGAACAGGGGTATTGTGTCTAATGCTGGGACAGATCACAAACTGGTTACGTTTGTTTGATACTTTTGTCTGTATCGTGGGTGAATTTCTTTTGAGCATCAGCAGGATCTAGTACATACTGTATGAAACCATACGTCACTGCCACTTTATCTGAACTGAAATGTTACTTTGATAGCATAGCAGCAAAATTCATATCTAACATTGTTAAAGGAGAAGTTCGCTTCCGGGATCAAAAATTTACAAATAATTTACTCACCCCCTTGTCATCCAAGATGTTCATGTCTTTCTTTCTTCAGTCAATAAGAAATTATGTTTCTTGAGGAAAAACATTTCCAAATTTTTCTTTATGTAGTGGACTTCAGTGGTGCCCCAAAGCTTGAACTTTCAAAATGCAGTTTCAGTGCAGCTTCAAAGGGCTCTAAACAATCCCGGCCGAGGAAGAAGGGTCTCATCTAGTGAATCTATATACTAGCAATCTATATTCTTTTTAACCTCAAAGTCTTGTCCTGTCTCGTCTCTGCAATGTGAGTGCATTGTTTGTGTAATCCGGGTCAATACAGTTAGGGTATGTCGAACAACTGTCTTGTTTTCTTTTTCAATGTTAAAAATCACTGTTTTACCTTTTATTTATTTATTTATTTTAATGTTCTTTGCATGTTTACTTTGTAAACACTGGGTTTGTAAACACAGTGATGTAGGACCATTTTGAAGTTGGGGAAGAAAACGAGATGGGAGTTTTTCGACATACCCTAACTGTCTTGACGGCATTGAAACAAAACAGAGTTCATGAAGACTTATACAAGACGAGCGTTTGAGGTTAAAAAGCATTTAAATTGTCAATTTGTTTTGAAAATGACTGACCGTTTTGCTAGATAAGAACCTTCTTCCTCGTCTGGGATCATTTGGAGCCATTTGAAGCTGCATTTAAACTACATTTTGGAAGTTTGAACTTGGGGACACCGTTGAACTCCACTATATGGAGAGAAATCCTGAAATGGTTTCCTCAAGAAACATAATTTCTTATCGACTGAAGAAAGAAAGACAAACATCTTGGATGGCGAAGGGGTGAGTACACTATCTGTAAATATTTGTTCTGGAAGTGGACTTCTTCTTTAAGACTGTTGTGACAAACAGCAACTGAGCGTTTTAAAATCCCACGTAAAATAAAAACTTTTCTTAGGTTTCCAAATAATGTAGAGTTCCCGCAATCACGAATAATCTGGAAATGTGTTTTCTAGATGTGGAAAAGTCATACGTTTTTATCAAGATAATTTTAATTTCTGCTCTGAACTAATGTGTTTCATCATCTAGCTTTTGCACTTGTAAATCTGATCTCAATGACTTTTTTTTTATTATTAATAATGGGTTCACAAATCAGTCTGAATAACTTGTTAGCGAATTGATCTGAAAGTTATTCTTAAATTATTATCCATTAATCACAATTGACTGGAAAGGACATGCAAGTTCACTGGTTCAGAAGTGTGGCAACTCTGTAAAATTTCAGTTTACTGCCTGCAAGACTTCATGATATATGCACTTTGCAAATGATGATTTTAAACATTTTTCCTAGCAGTTCTTTTAGCTCTTTCACAGGTCAGCTCTCATTATAACCATATGCTAATGTCCAGTGAGTCAGCAGTCGAGCAGAACAATGAACTGAATGCGACTCTAAAGCCTCACATGGGTGTATCAAAAGAACAGCTAGCCAGAGCAGTTCAGAGTGAGGTGGACATATGAGCAACTCTGTATCACACACTGAGTCACTGTACATCAAAGTGATGTTATATATTGCAATATAGTTGCTGTAGATGGACATACTAGAAAGTATATTTTGTTTCACCACATCTAACAAACATAAGATTATTCATAACACTACACATTGTCTCTATTACAGAGTCAGAGTATTCAGGATTGATTCATGCTATTGGTGTAATGATTTTATTGTTTACATGAGTTGTTTTGTGTTTGCATGATTTGAATTAAATTTCAATAACACTGCTTGTCCTTCAGATGGCGCTGGTGTTTGTCTTTTGCTGCATGCAAAAGGTCATGTGTAGAGCTGGTGGAAACCTGTGCGCTGTCAGCTGTGTCTGCCTTACAGTAACAGTTTCTGTTATTATAGAACAATGCAGCCTATTAGGCTCTTAGGCCTGTTTACATACAAGTTTCTCTTACATTTATTAATGCCTCTGCCTTACAGGTTTTGTACATCGTTACATTTGGTAGACGTGTTCCTAGAAAATCAAATCCATAAGCTTGGTGTTTATATCAACAATGGTTTATAGAAAAGGCAGTCATTATTATTTAGATCGCATTAAATTATTCTGTGATTCTTTCAGATCATCTGAGATGGCAAGAACATGCATCAGTTTATTTAAATGCCTGAAATAAGGTCTGTGGTTCCCAGAAATTCATGGTATTTTCACATTTCAGCTACAACATATAATACTACCACTAGTGGTTTTTATTGTTTGTTTTCTTAATTTGTGTCTTGTAAAAGTTGGCTGCTAATAAGTGGCTAAATGGGACTATAGAGGTTGTCTGGTACAGTAAATGTCACACAGCAAAAAAGGATGTGAGACAAGAAATCGACACAGCCCTGATCACTAACTAGATCAGCTCATGCTATAAGAGGAAAAACCTTTGAGCCAAGCTTACTAAATCAATTTTTTTATTTTATTTTATTTTATTTATAATTAATTAATTAATTTATTTTTTATAAACAATCATTTCCGCATGCAAGAATGTGAATACACTATATTTATTGATATATTTATTTATTGATTGATTGATTTAAAACAAAAAACCTTTCAACAAAACTGTGGAAGTCAACCAATAAAACATCTTTATACCAGATACATTATAAAGCAGTCTGATTTATCCACAATACCACAAAGAGCATAGTGCATTTTTATTAGGGCATGTGTTTATCTCAAGCTTAGTGTCAGTGAAGTTTTTCTGTACATTGAAGACAAACAATTATGGTGTAGTTTGTGTATTGTTTATAGTTCTCTATAGTGAGATTCCCAACCCTAAGCTCTAGGGCTGTGTATTGCCAAGAATCTGGCGATGCGATACGTATCACGATACAGGGGTTGCGATACGATATGTTGCGATACTGTATTTCTTATTTTCTGAATAGGACATAATTTTAGGAAAGCTGTTAAGAACACACCACCATATTCAAACCGTTCAGTGTTATTGAATCACTTTTTGTGCAGTACGAGTAAAGGGGGAAAATAAAGTGCTTGCATGATTCGTTAGTTATTAAATGTATAAAATGTAAGCTTTTATAAACAGACCATATATATTTTTAGACCCTGCTTTAATTTAAGTTTATAATTGTAACCATGTCAGATAATTTTGATCTGAACTTAAAGGGGTCATTGGATGCCCATTTTCCACAAGTTTACATGATTCTTTAGGGTCTTAATGAAAAGTCTATAATATACTTTGGTTAAAAATTCTCAATGGTTTTGTAAAACAACACCCTTTTTACCTTGCCAAAATCAGCTCTGCAAAAATCATCTCATTCTGGTCGAGGCTGCTTTAAATGCAAATGAGCTCTGCTCGCCCGCCCCTCTCTTCTCTCTGTGGAGTGAAGAGCCCGTTTACTTTAGCTGCGCTTAGCCGCGTTTAGCCACTAAACTTGCTAACTAGCACATTATTAGGAAAAGCGATCACAAAGATTCATAAAAAACCCCTTATACTCACTTCTGCTGTAAGTGAAGCTGGATCACGAATGATTCACGCAAACATAGACGGATATATGTAGATCGGGAGGTGCATTCCATTCACATACAAACGTAATCCACTGCATCTTCAGCGGCTCAGATGTCGAGAATAAATGACGACCAGTACGTTCATTATTACATCCAGCAACACAACACCTCAATCGCTCAATTTTTGTCTAACTTACATCCCAGCTCCGGCATCAAAACATGGAGGTCGGACTGTTACAATTGATCTCAGGTAAAACACTCATGTCAATAAACTATGGTGGGAACACCACTGTGGGTGTGACGCCACAACGACAGGCATCTGAGAATGGGATATTATTTTTACAGATTAATTAAAAACCACTGCATGGATTTTTATCATTATAGGGTAGATTTGTACATACACTGCCATCACACATTAATGTTCAAACAACATGAAAAAGTGAACTTAGCATCTGATGACCCCTTTAAGATCTACATCTGCTTAATATCAATGAAAAATATTTGCAGGATTCCTAAAGAAAAGAAAATAATTGTAAAACAATAAAATAAATACAGATATTGGATATTCTAAGAACCTTTTTGTTCTGAGAATTTCGCAAGTTTTGGATTTTGCAGGTTTTTCAGTTTGTAATTATTCTCAGACTGCGACCCGAGCACTGCCTCAACTGCACAAAACAGCCCCACCATTAGAGAAAGCGGCGGGCAGCCACATGGCTACCCCACCGCACCCTTCGCCCTGTGCGAAGGTCCTTTCTCAGGACACGGGACGCGGCAAGCAGTGGAACCGAGGTGCGAGCGCCGCCTCGGCTGCACGGGGTGCTTCTGCTGCACAGACGGGTGGTGGCTGCACGCCGGTTCCGATGCTTGCCGCATCCTGGAGCGAACGTTACCTCAAAAGCCAAAATGACGCCACACTTTACATCAAGGTGGGAGCAGTAACTATTCTTTCATCCTCCATTAACGTTAACATTAGTGGCGTGCCCTTATGCTAGTATTTCCTGTCACTGTTTAAGTTCAGAGATAAGAGGACTCCAATCAAACGATCAGGATGTATGCTCAAAATGAAGGAACTGTCATGAGTCTTGTATGATGATTATTATTTTTTTTATTTATTTTTTTTTTTAATATCGATATTTCATTTTTGAGAATTGATACAGTATTGTCAAACAAAATATTGCGATACACACGTGTATCGATATTTTCTTACACCCCTACTAAGCAGTTTTGTATGTTTTTAGTTTTGTATGTGTGTGAGATTTCTCCCTTTTTTTAGCTGGATTGTGGGAAAGTTGAGCAGTTGTATGCTGTCTCAAGTGTTTTGAAGGGCAGTTCTGTTAACACGCTCCGCTGGCAGAATAAAACTGTCTGCTCTGTTTATCTGAAGTGCAGACCAGTGGAGGTTTTCTTATTTCTGGCATTATTATTTGGATACTTGGGAAATCTTTTAATTGATACTTAAACAAATTGTTTATATACGCTAAGAGTATTTAATGTGTAGCATTACATTTTGTATTCTATTTAATGAACCAGTTTTATCTATCTTGCTTCATTCAGCCCTTTCTGGCTTTTGTCTGCTGACAGCTTAAGTGAGTTTATCCAAGCACAGCACTTTTGTGAGTGTGTGTGTGTGTGTGTGTGTGTTTCACTGAAAAACCTGGCTCTGACTGACACTAAACACAGCCAGCTTTGCTTTTCTGTCCTCCTCCGTCTCGGCGCTCCATCTCTCTGATCCCAGACTCCCACACATACGGATAACACGAGCCACATCATGTCCTGTGTGGAAAACTCCCTTCTCCAGAGGGATTCAGTGTAACATTTTGACATGGAGTTCTTTTGGATTTACCTTCTTTTTTTATTTATTTGTTTTTGTATTATTTGTATTTATTTGTGACACGAGTTTGAATCCCGCCTTGAGGTCCTTTGCTGATCCTACTTCCCTCTCTCCTCCCAGTACTCTTCTGTCAGCTCTCCACTGTCCTCTCACAAAAAAGGTATAAAAAAAATCCCATAAATATAACTTCAAAAAAAAAATTATTTGATAAAGTTCATAAGATTAGTTAGGGATGCAATGAAATTTTGGCTGCAGAATAAAATAACAATTTTGTGTTGCTTTCAATAAACGTAATTATTTTATTGGCTTTTTTAAATTTAATATCATTAAGAGTTTTCATTTCGTTGCATCCCCCAGATAAGTAATTATAAATGCCACTTCTGACAAAAAAATTTAATGCATTCTGGCCGATCTTAGTGACCCCAAACTTTTGAAAGATGTCTGCATGGCACTGCATAAGATGATAAATGCCAAAACAGATGGCATTATTTCAAAAATAGCATAAACACACTTTTCAAACACTACATTTCACAAAAAGGTGTAAGGTGAAATGGGTATAAAAGCTCGAAGAGGCCAAGCATTATTTTTTTCTTTCTTGTTTTCTAATGGTTTCCACATAATTATTTATTTAATTATTTATTTACTTACTTACTTACTTACTTACTTACTTGCTTATGTGTTCAGAACATAACAGAAGTGGTGTTCTTGTGATCCCGTCATAGACACCTGACCCGTTATCTTACAGGAGCACTAATTACGTTATGAACCATATCTATTAGACGCTTTTAGAAGTAATACTTTAAAAGTACTTTAAAAAAGTACTGTAGTACTTTTAGAAAACACAAAAAATAAAATTATGAATTTACTTTGATATACACCTTTTGCACTTACGGTGTTGATGGCTCCATTACTAGACTATTTAAAAATATCAAATGCACAAATAAAACTGCATCTGTCTCTGTTTAAAAAGAAAATCAGCTGATTTATTGTTATATTTTAAATGTATTAGCACAATAAACTCTCATTATGGTATTATAGTACCCTCTCGTAAAAGACGCTGTAAAACTGAAACTGGAACAAAAATAAAAAGTTTTTGCTCATAGAAAAAAAAAATCCAAACTAATTTTTGAATAAACTGAAAAATTGTGATTATGCGAATAAAATTGTGTTATGTTATCATACAAAAAAAGTATGACCTCTTAGGTCCATAAATAATAGATTTAGCTTCATATATACTGTAGTTAATGTGATAAACTTCACCTGTATGGTTACTTTTCACATTGTATGGATGACTTTATGCATCCATCCCAACACACCTGTTGAATTGAAAGTTATGAATCGTTCAGAAAAAGTAAAGTTTGTTAAAGGGGTCATCGGATGCAAAGTTCACTTTTACATGTTGTTTGAACATTAATGTGTGTTGGTAGTGTATGTACAAATCTACCCTATAATGATAAAAATCCATGCAGTGGTTTTTAATTAATCTTTAAAAGTAATATTCCCTTTTTTAAATCGAGCCATTCCGCTCCCACAATAGTTGATTGACACTGGTGTCTTACCTTAGACCCGCCTTAAATCAGTTGTAACAGTCCGACCTCCATTGTTTCGATGCCGGAGCAGTGATGTAAATTAGAATATCTCCGATTGAGCGATTGAGGTGTTGTGTTGCTGGATGTAATAACGAACATAGTGGTCGTCATTTACTCCCGACATCTGAGCAGCTGAAGATGCAGTGGATTACATTTGTTTGTAAAGGGAATGCACCTCCCAGTCTACATAAATGCGTCTATGTTCATGCAAATCAATCGTGATCCAGCTTCACCTACAGCAGAAGTGAGTGTAAGGGTTTTTTTATGAATCTGTGCAATCACCTTTCCTAATAACATGCTAGTTAGCAAGTTTTGCGGCTAAACATGCTAAATGCGGCTAAAGTAAACAGGCTCGTCACTCCACAGAGAGAAGAGGGGCGGGGCGAGCAGAGCTCATTTGCATTTACAGGAGCAATCCATCACAATGGGTTGATTTATTTTTTTTTTTTGACAAGGTAAAAACTGTGTTGTTTTACACAACAATTGAGATTTTTTTAACCAAAGTATATTATACACTTTTCATTAAGACCCTAAGGAATAATATCAACTTGTGGGCCTCCGATGACCCCTTTAAACTCGAGCCTTATCTCATGACTTCATTTTATTTATTCCTACTGAATAAACAAAGTGGCCTCTTTTCTAAATACATACTATTCACCAAATGTAAAGTATGAGTTTGCATGTCCTCATTAGATGTCACTGGGCAGTGGACGCAACTATGACTATAGTGACCACATTACGACATTGTTGCTTAATTTAATTTCTCATCGGCATAACTGTCTGGAACTTTTTATCCCATTTTGGTTACACCTAGCTGTTCACAGCATCCTTGTAAGTATATACTATGAACAGTCTTCATTTCACTCCCACGCACATGTAGATAATCAGCTTGTGCCACCACCTTTCTATCTGTCTCACTCCCTGTAACTCGAGCCCTCTGTGATGTCACTTCCTGCCAGTCAAACGCTCCACCTCGCCCCTGCTCGTGTTGCAGCCCCTCTCAGGTTACAGTGCACAATCTAATGCATTTTGGGAAATGAAGGTGTGTAGCAACCTAAGGTCAAGACCGTAGAGACCAGCTCCCATCTCCTCTGGTCCCCCTGCAGAAAAATTCGGCACCGGGTATGACTGGCATCCCAGCCAGCTGACGTGCTTCAGACGAGCGGCGTATGTTATTTATGAAGTCAAGGCTGCTGAGAGGGAGGAGCCTTCAAGGAGTTGTTGACTTAGAGTGAGCGAGCCAGCAAAACAGAAGTTGTGAAGTTAGAAGGAGGGACGAACGGGGCGAGCGCGAGCTCCGACGTCTAGGATTACAGAGCGGGAGTACCTGCTTGCTGAGAATAGTGGAACTGTGTTTTGCCCTCCCTGCCGCGGGCCCCGGGACAGGCAGAGGACGGGGCACACCGGACGCAGGGGTACAGGGCAAGATTATGGGACAGGGAGCGAGTACTCAGACTTTAAACCCGAACCTTGCCTACATAACAGGTGAGTCATTTCAGACAGGATGTCGATTTTCGACGATACGCAGATTATGAGCTTTCTCACGGTTTGTACGGTTGTTTCTGCTGGAGGCAATCTTGTGATTTTGCTTGTGCGTACTCAGCGCAGATGCCAACTGTACTTGATCGCAGGTGTACGCTTCTTGATGTGAAGAAAGGAGTAAAAGACAGGCATGGGCAGGTGGGGTGAATGTATGCTGATGGAATGTAGCGATTGTGCAATCAGACATTCTCATGTTTCTGTCAAGCACACGCTTCCTCTCGGATTAGACCTTACTGGATGATATGAGAAGCTGTAGCTCTCCATAGCAGTCACATTGCATCTTTTTAATCATGTATAACCATGTGTTTAGTGAGGCCGTGTTAAAGGAGAAACCTGTTTGTGCTGTTTGTTGATTCAAGCGGTTTCTTGTTGACGCTCTGAAAATCGCAGTGAGCTTGAACCCAACATGCTTCCTCATCCTTCCTTAGAGGCTGTGTAGCTCATTCATAAACCTGTTCTTACATAAACACATTAAATGCATCCGTTCACTTAAGAATAGTTTAATGACGGACTTGCACAAATTGTTTTTAAAGGAGGGCTTGAATTGAATTGTACTGTTGCTGCTGTATACAAATTTGCTATTCTGCAACTTAACTTTACAGTGTGTTGAATGAACTTGAAATAAAGTTTGCTTTTTCACATTGTAGAGGTTGAGAAAAACTATTATGTAAATTGATTTAAACTGATGCAAATCAACCGTTTTTATCTCACATAATTCAAAAACTCTTGCACACTGATACTAAGGTCGTTTAACATTGTACACTACGAGTCAAAAGTTTTTGAACAGTAAGATTTTTAATGTTTTCTTTAAAGACTTCTGTTTTGCTCTCCAAGCCTGTATTGATTTGAACCAAAGTACAGCGAAACTGTAAAGTTTTGATCTATTTTTACTATTTAAAATAACTCTTTTCTATTTGTTTTTTTTTTTTTTTTTTTGTAATTTTATTCCTGTGATTTTTCAGCATCATTTTAATATTCTGATTCTGATAAGTAAATAAATAAATAAATAAATAATTATTAATTAATCAAATAATGAATTAATTAGTAATAATACTGACTCCAAGCTTCTGGTATAGTGTATGTTACAAAAGCTTATTATTTCAGATAAATGCTGATCTTTTGGATCATTCTATTCATAAAATAATCCTTAAAAAATGTTTTTTAATAATAATAATAATAATAATAAATGTTTTTTGAGCAGCAAATCAGAATGTTAGAATTATTTCTAAAGGATCATGTGACTGGAGTAATGAGGCTAAAAATTCATCTTTGAAATCACAGGAATAAATTACATTTTAAAATTTATTCTAATAGAAAACAGTTATTTTAAATAGTAAAAATCGATCAATTTTACTGTTTTTTGCTGTAATAAATGTTTTTTGAGCAGCAAATTATCATATTAGAATGATTTCTGAACTGTCACGTGAGACTTAAGACTGGAGAAATGATGCTGAAAATTTAGTTTTAATCACAGGAATAAATTACATTTTACAATATATTAAAGGGATCCTATTATGCTCTTTTACGAAGTTTTGATTTTGTTTTGGGGGTGTACTAGAACATGCTTTCATGCTATTATTTTTCATCACACATTATTTTTAACATAATTTACATCATTACATTATCTCTCCCAGCCTGGCACAAATGGCTCGATTAGTTCCGGGTTTAATGAAGGCCTGCCTTCCGAAAAACGAAATGTGTTGTGATTTGGTTAGCTGTCCCACTGCGTTGTGATTGGCTAACAGCTTAGACGGTGTTTCAGTAGTGCCATGCCCCTTGTCAAAGTAGTTAGAGCAAGCTAGATTAATAGTGATTCTAACGTTTTAAATATGGATATTTTTCTTACAAAAACGCATCGGATTGCTACAGGAGGCCTTTATTAACCCCATAAAGCTTGGGAGTGCCAGGATAAATTTTAATATAACTCTGATTGCATTCGTCTGAAAGAAGGAAGTCATATACACCTAGGATGCATGGAGGGTGAGTAAATAATACACTACAGTAGTGTTGGGCCCTATCATCGGCCTACGAGATCACCAATACATGATATTATCCTGCTAATGTATTTAATCATTTACGTACTTAGTTTCATTGCATTACATTGTCAAAGAACATCATCACTGATTAGCCTAGCCTATTCTAGTGCAAGTTTATGCGTTTTGAAAACCCTTGCGTTATAAGTGAAGTTATCTACACTGTATGATGAATAAATCTCTTACCTCACACTGCACACGTCTGCGCCGCGTTACGGCTCCGACACGGCAACTGGAGTAGATCGCGTCTTCAGCATGTGTTTCGACCCCGTGCACTGCACACGTCTGCAGTGCGTTACAGCTCTGAAGCGGCCACTCTGGTCAATGCTTGTGTTTATACCCGTTGCGCTGCGGCTCGTTGGAGCGGTTCTCCACGCTGCATCACTAAAGTTAGGCTAATCCCCCACCTCGTCCCTACCCTCCCTCCAACAATTAAAATTTCTGTGGAAGGTATTTAATTTAATGATATTCTAATGGACCGTGTTGTGACATCATTGCATGCGGAAAACAAGCGTTGTAGTCCAAAAGAGCCGTTTATTGTAGTTCTTGAAAAGGGATTTTTTAAAAACGAAATATCTCTCTTTAGACTGGACTTTGAGATTTGTAACTTTGTAGATTTTTTTTTATGCCCAAGATACACACCACACACTAACTAAAATTCAGAAAGTGAAAAAGCATAATAACACCCCTTTAAGATAGAAAGCAGGTATTTTAAAAAGTAATAATAGCAACAAGATTACGGCTAACAAATCTTAATGGCCCCATTAAGATTAGGGCTCTAATAAGCAGCAGTTGGTAAGCAGCACTAATGCATACTGCTACACACACACATTCTGTACATCCCTCACTATCAGACAAGCACCTTTTGATGACCTGTCATGTTGTTTTAAGGTGTTGCCGTGAATCTTCTGTTTATTCTGTCAAACGACATCACGTGGCGTGCTCTCTTCTCACTTGCCGTTTGATCATTTTTGCATGCGTTCAGTTTTTCCACTGACTCTTGACCTCTGTGTTTATTTACACACGGTGTCCTCGACATCCGTGTGTGATGTCCTCTGTCATTATCATCGCTGTATGTTACACTGAGTTCAGGGCAGTCGACTCTGATCCGATTCTCACGTATGTCACTGATATGAGAGGAATGCGCAGCCTTCCTGAAACAAAGAGCTCATTGAGTCTGAGGCAGTGTTTTGTGGAAACGCTGATTGAGCTGTGTGTGTGGTTGTGTGTGTCAGGTGAAGATCAGTGCTTGGTTTTGTTGGGTATATTGTGACCTGTGCTCTGATAGTTCGACGTTCACTTTATTTATTTTTCTGTTTTATCAAGGTTGTGGTGCCATAACAATGAGCCATCTTGTTTTTTGTCACTGTGCCCTTCTTTTTCCAAAAACAACATGAGGACAGTTTTTCCAGTAAGCAGCAAGTAGATCATTTCATATCTGCAGTGATTTTAAAGGAAAAACTGCCGAATTATTATTTCAAATGGTAATTTTATTACTGCTGTATATTTGTTAGTAATTGAAGTCATGATTTAATGAGCCAAAATAC